>NW_010361298.1:823737-885863 GCF_000414095.1 Morus notabilis | reverse complement strand
GGAATGCTGAAGATGTAATATACTGCCCAGAATCAACTCGCTGCAAAAGTGTAGCTATGTCCATCGGGTTCTGGATGATTGTGCGATAGTTTGGGGCATCTTCATCCGAAACAGGATAGTGGAAGACAGTAAAACGTTTATCATATAAAATACTGCAGAAAAGAAACAGACATATATGCAAACAGTGAGAGCAAGAAATGCTAAAATTAGGACTAATGACAGATGTAAAGAGAATGTCCAACTAGCGCAAAACTACTGTTGAAATGTAGCAAACCACAGAATAAATAGGAATTTCCATTCCATAGTCTTCAAACAGAGAAATAAATCACTATACATGAGAGGGATTATCTAACCGGTTGCAAACATCTCTAAGGCACATCCGCAATCGACGAAGGGCATGCTGCTCAGCTTCTACCCTGGCTTTTAACTCGGAGATTTTTGGACCACTTGCTACTTTTGGAGCCTTCGGAAGTTCAGGAACAGATGCTGATTCCTGGGATTTCTTTGTCATTCCCTCCAACAAGACTGACAAAGCAGCTTCAATTAAATGATTGAAAAACAACGTTCTGTCTTCAGTGGTTAGTTCACCCACCTGGTAGCTGTCATAAAAGAGTAATATATGACGTCATGGTATAGGCATGGACGTGGGATTATTATTATTGTTGTTGCTGCTGCTGTTGTTCTTGTTGTCGTTTTGTTGTTGTTGTTGTTGTTGTTGTATGACGTCATGGTATAGGCACAGACACGGAATTATTATTATTATTATTATTATTATTATTATTATTATTATTATTATTTTACAGAGAAATAAAATAAATCGATGAACCAACTTAAATCCTCAGAAGACAAAGTTCTGAAAAACATACTTTAAAATTGAAACAAAACTGGCTAAAAGCAAGATAGAAATTGAAGAACTCCAGTGTACAGATTCATTCATCTCATCAATAAGGTGTCCTAGGGAAACCCTTTTTTGGAGCACAGTCCATGTAATGATGGAGCACCATTCTGTTTTTCTCTCAAATAACAGGAACAGCTACTTTTTCCCCATGATAAATCAAACCAAACACTTATCTTTTAATAGACTATCATAATGTACTAATATGGTTCGTACTAGATAACGGAGAATGGAAATAAGCAAATTAACTACCACCAATGAAACTATGCATCAGAAGAAATTGGGGACGCCGTAGGTTTAGAACATGAGATTATTAAGGGGAAAGGAAACAGATTATGAAGAGGAAAAGGAGACTTACACAGAACGGTTGCAAAATATTGAAGCAGCGTCTGAATCAACTTCAGCAAGTGGCACGGAGGCTGTACCAAGTAATAATATGGGTAAGTCAGATGGCAATTCTTCTAACAACGTCAGTAGAACAGCCCTCAACTGCTCATGTGCCTGCAATATAGACATAGAGTGACAAGGAGGCATTCAGATATGATACCAAAAGTTTTAAAGAAGAACATAAGAAAGGGGAAAAAAAATCAAGACCGTAAATGATTATTCATTAGCATTTTGATTGATAAAATTTCAAATAAATAAGTAAGAACTCACATTCTCCCACCAAATATGGAACTGAGGCAAATAAAGGATAGATGGCGTTGTTCTTCTTGCTTCACCTAATATATGTACCAAAGCTTCCTCAGCTGTCTTTGCACTAGGATCGGAGAGCAGAGATGAAAGTCCTAGAGAATGAACAGGGAACTTCTCTAGCTCGTGCAAAATTGCAGGCCCAAGATGATCCTGTTAAACTAAAGCAGTAAGTATATTTAGTTTATAGTTCCAACAGTTACCAGTTTGTCAAGAGCAAGAGGTTCTAAGATATTTACCAGGCCAGAACCCTCACTGCCACACAAAAGTAGGCGAGGCCTGTACACTAGAGGAATTGCTGAACCATAGGAAAGCAGAGACAACTTGGTCAATTCTGAATACACTGAAAGGGGAGGAAAAATATCTGCTATAAAATCCATTGCTTTACGCAGATGCCTTTGCAGACATGGCTGAACTACTAAAGACAATGGCCTAGATTGCACGATAGTGCCTCTATGAGCAGCAGGAGTAATCGTTGACATGGCTTCAACAAAGTGATACTTCTCAACCCTTACTGAATCAACATCGATTAGAAATGTGTCATCGCTCGTGTAAACCTGAGGATACTTTTCACGGAAAGCACGGATTGCAGCTTCAGTGCAAAGAGCCTTCAAATCAGCACCACAATATCCAACACAGCTAGCTGCAAGCTCCGATTTCAACTCCTTTGAAGGAGGATGCTTCCATTTTCGAGTATGTATATCTAATATTTCAGCTCGTGCCTCACAACCGGGCAGAGGAAAGTTGAACTCGCGATCAAAGCGACCAGGGCGACGCAAGGCCCCATCAATGGCATCAATTCGGTTGGTTGCTCCAATTAAAACTACTTGCCCACGAGAATCAAGACCGTCCATCAAAGCAAGCAAAGTAGACACAATAGAATTGTGAATTTGTTCTTGTTTGCTTGATCTCACAGGTGCAAGCCCATCTATCTCATCAAAGAAGATAATGGAAGGTTGGTTCCTCTGGGCTTCTTCGAAAAGCAGCTTCAATTGTCTCTCAGCTTCACCCACCCATTTACTCAAGACATCAGCACCCTTACGCATGTAAAAACTTACCTTTTGCCCAGCCTTTGATGCTGCACAGGCTAATGCTCTGGCAATCAACGTTTTACCGGTGCCAGGGGGTCCGCATAACAACACCCCTCTCGGTGGAGTGATATGATAACTTGCAAAGAAATCGGGATATAGTAGGGGAAAGAAGACCATTTCTTTCAAAGCATCAATATATTCGGAAAGCCCACCTATGTCATCGAAACTCACACTCTCATCAACCTGCAAAGGTTGAATATCTGCCCCACCCTTTGAGCTTGGCCCTGCAGTTTGAATCCCAGAAGTCAAGTTTGCTAAAGCATCGCCCTGATGACCCCAACCTGATGCAGCAACATTCAGCCCCCATGTTGTTGTCCCATGCATGTCAAGTCCCCCAAAAAGCCAAGGTGGTCCGGACCTCCCACCACGGCCCCACGGAATTGCAGGGCCCTGATCCAACTCATCCACAAGAAGGGAGTCATCAGAATCGTCAGCCCTCGCAATACGATGGCGCTTATGAACTCGTGAGCCGCTCTTCCTAACATCCGTGTTGACTTTAGTCCCCATCCCTTGATGTAATACCCTTCGAGGGGATCTAGGTCTTGGCTTTCCTACTTCCATAGACATCCTACGTACCTCTGCACGATTCCTGAGATCATATCTCCTCCTTCCATCTTGTTCTTCTTCTTCTTCTTCCTCCTCTTCTTCTCCGTCTTCATCATCACCATCTTCCTCTCCATCATCATCTCCATCACCCTCACCCTCATCCTCATCTTCGCCCACACCTTCACCCTCATTTTGATCATCATCTGCATCAATCTCTTCGATATCATTCCCATTTTCAGTCTCATCTTCACCAATTTTCTCTTCTGAAGTACCTTGCCCATCATCCAATTCCATATTTGACTGTTCCCTTGGAACTCCCTTTGAACGGCGAGGGCGTAACCCTTCGCGCCGAGGTGTTGATTTATTTTCCACGACCTTTTTATTCTTGGGAGATAACAATTCAACCCTGCTCACATTGTTATCCATCCGGTTCCTCGAAGATCGATATGAAGGTCTCTGAAACAAAATCGGATAACTTCAGTTCAGTCACAAACAAAATAATCATGTCCCGATTCAACGCATTAGTTTTGAAATTCGAGGCAATTGAATAATTGGCATTCATAGAAATTGCATTGTTATAGCATCTCACCATTAAGTCTTCATCCTCATAACCAGAACTGTCCGTATAATCATCATGAGTTACAACCTTTCGCTTTCTGGTAGAGCGTCGAAGGTTACTTACATCTGCCTGCAACGAGTAGCTATGCATATGTTAGAATTTCAAGACACCAAATATACCAGAGAAGGGCAATTAATCCTTTGGTTAAACTAATTTCAACAATTTAACTAAAATGCTTTCAACATTATAAAACCAAAAAAAAAAACATATGATTGAGCATCTTTACAAGTTTCGTCTCACAGACACAAGCAAGGAAACCAAATGTGCAACCTACCATGCAATGCATGACCTCCTTTGCTGCAACAAAAGGAAACCCCACAAAATATTCCACATTTAATTTAATAAAATATCATATATAAAAGAACAGACCAGAAATTCTGCAGACAAAAAACATATATATCCTTAATTTTCCTTTTCCTTTCCCTTCCCTGTTGGAATTTAGCAGAATTACGATAAAAAGAACATGATGATAATAATAATAATAAATCTCGAGACCTCCAAAAATGAAACTACGAAATTTCAGATTCAATCGTAGAAAGAAGTCCAAAAAAATGTTCAACTAAAAAACAAAAACAGAGAGAGAGAGAGTGTGGGTGTGTGTATGACTGACGTTGTTTTTGGTGGTGGTCGGGGTGGCCGTGGCGGGAGGGCGGCGATTGGAGGGAGAGAGGAACTGCGCGATGCGAGAAGCGGCGGTCCTGCTCCTGGTCTTCTTCTTGATGGTCTTGCGCTTGCGCATGGCGGGACTTGTGTAGTAGAAGTAAGAGGCCCTTCCGTACATCTTCGGCCTCCGCCGGACTCTGTCGCTGCTCCTCAGCGGCCGAACATTCGTCGAGTCTCCCCCGCCATCCGACGCTCTCTGCTGCTTCGGATGCATCTCTCGCCCCAAAAAACCCTAATCGGACCCCATGCGCATTGATTTTCTTTGACTCCTAGGGTTTTGCAGACGGAGAGAGAGAGATATAGAGAGAGAGAGTGAGGGTGTAAATGAAATAAAAATAATTCCCAAGTCGTTGCAGGAAGGAAGGAGCCCTGCCTCTGGCTGTCGTCTTCTTTGTTTTTTTTTTTTTTTTTTTTTTTTTTTTTTTTTTTGGGGGTCTGGCGTTTGCTGGTTCGTTTACCGATACACACTGTTGACGGTTCTTAGGCCGTTTATCCCAACACAAACTAATTAAAGTTCTGATTAGGGTTTTTATTATAATTTGTGAAATTTAAATTTTTTTTAAGAAAAAAACGCTATAAAAAATTAAAACTATAGGTTTGTAGCAGAATTTATATACTAAAATTGTTATTATTATTAAAGAATTTCTCTTATAAGATAGTTATATGTTTATAATTGTTAAATTTAATTAAAATCACATCAGATAGAAAAAATATATATAATATATAGTTTTTAAGACGGATTTAAAGACTGAAAGTATGAAACTATCATGAGTTTATTTTTTTAGTCCTATCATAGAAGTTCCTATATTGGATTATTGTTATTATTATTTTACACTTATGATCTCTTTTATCTCTATTTGACAAAATGATCTCCGGAGAAAAAAAAAGGAAAAAAAAAATTAGAAATACCTATTAAGATGATACAAAATATTAGGATTAATTATAAAAGTTTTCTTCGAATTATACTTCTTTTAACACTTTGTCTCGATCTTTAAAACGTAACATATATTCTCTTTAAATAATAAAATGTTAATAAAAAGCCCCCTCTGTTAAATTTTTAACGAAAATTGACATTTAATTAATTATTTTAGAGGTATTTTAGTAACTTAATGATTTGTAATTTAAGTTAAATTTGAAACTAATTTAAATTTAGACTTTTAATTACAAAATATCCATTATTAATTAAATGTAAGTTAAAAATTTTATGATTATTTTTTTTAGAATTAAAACTTTATGAAGTTGTTTTAAACATTTTTAAACATTAAAAATAGTAAATAATAAAAATACATTTCTACATATATTAAAAGAGTATAAACACGTTCACTATGCTTTTTTGGTAGTCCAAACGCACCGTTTAGACTGCCAAAGTTTTTTTTCCTTTTTTCTTTCTTCTTTTTTTTTACTCCATTTGTCTACTATAGTTTGTTATCCTAACGGTTTATTTTTGTGTTTTAGTTTTTTTAATTCATTTTTTAACTATATTTGATTACCATTGTATTTTACAAATGGTTTTCTACCTTTTTTTTTCTTTTTCATTACTTTATTTTTTCTTCTATTTCTTTTTTAGCTTCATTATTTAATTTACTGTGGCCTCTTACCTCCAATACTCTCTTATTATTTTTGTTCCTCTTTCATTTCTCTACATTTAAACTTTATCGCTCTCTTATAGATTTTTAAAACCTCCAATCTCAACAATTCTCATCGGAATAAGCTCTTTAATTATTGATCAATTTTGACTTTAATTACGGTTAGTTGTGTATTAAGCTATTTTGTTGTTTCACTGTTTATTACTTCTATAGGTATCGAGTTATTTGTGTTTTGTGGTATGTGTTTTTATGTTTTTGGGTTTTTTAACTGAAAAACTAAATCAAAATTTCACTTGGTTAATGAAATATATGGTTTTGACTCCTTAATTAATGAACTATCTATTTTCAAAATGAATCGAACACAATAATAATACGTAAGGGTTTTAAAATGATAAAGTAATTAAAAAACAAGTTTTGAGAAAAAAAATATATCAAACAAAAAGTCAAAATGTATAACTAGTCTAAATATTTTTTTTCCTTTTTATGGATCTATTTTTTTTACTATTTAATCTCTCATAATTTGTAACCCTTTATGCATTATTCGTGCTACATTTGCTTTAAAATATGAATTTATTATTAAAGACTGTTTATGTAAATAACTCTTGATTTGTTAAATTTTTAAGTAAAAATTTTTTTATAATTTTTTATATTCATAATCTATGTTATGAAAACATCAAATACAATTTAATACATACAAATAATCCATAGGGCATACTATTCACATTTCGTTGTCCAATATGTACTGTTTGGTATTTTACCCCTCATTTTTTTCTTACTTTCATTTTGCCGTTTTCATTTTTTTTAATCTTTTTCATTTCTTTCTAATTTCATTCTTTAAATTTTATTTTATTTCTATGTATTTTAACTTTCTTTTTCCATTCTTTTTTAACTCCATTTGTCTACAAATATCTCTTACGATTAGAGTTACTTTTTACCCTTTACTCTTGATTCATAACCTTTTTAATTAAATAATTACACTAACAAAATGATATTTATTAAGAGTGAAGGGTAAATGTCAGATTCATGCACTCTTAACGGTAAATTCTCCATTTTTTTTCTTTTTTTTTTTTTTTGGCACCACTTGTCTATCAGATGACTTCCACTAATATTCTCCTAATTTTTCTTTTTTTTTTCCCCTCTTTTACTCTCATTCTTTCTCTAAGATTTTTTAAACCTCAAATCTAAACTTTCTCATCATAATAATCTCTTTACTTGTGGGGTTTTTTTTTTTGTATTTTGTTATCTTATAATTTGGAATGTTTCATTAATTTAATCATATCACCTTTTCACTTAGACTATTATTTATATACTCTACGTTATTAAAATTTTAATTACAACTTAAAACGTGCATCGCACGTAAGCTAAACTAGTTTGCCAATAAAAGGAACTATATTTGAGAGGTGGGGATTTGTTGTGTCATTAGAGTGAAGAAGATTTATTTTGTTTTTTATTATATTATATGTAAATTAGATTAAAAATTACGGTGTGTGGATAAAATAGTAATTGTGCTTGAAATTGTTTAACAACAATTGCTATTTATATGAAACCTTTCATTGTTCTAAGGGAATGAACGTTACGTTTAAAGCTCAGGGGACAAACTGTTATAAGGGGCCTAGTTCAAGGGAAATTTTTGTAACTAATTCAAAATACTATTTATGTCACTCCACTAAAAAATAAACAATTGTTAGAGAGGTCCACATTTAATGTTCGTCGGAAAAAGAAGTAGTGGTCTTCGAAAGAGGACGATTTGTGATTTGAAGAAAATTCAAGTTAGTAGACATTTAAAACTAGTGGCGCTGGCGGAATCAGACCGTGTAGTTATTAAAATACTTAAGCAACAAGTAGAAGAGAGAGTCTTGTATTGTTCAAGTACATTAGTAATTTATAATTTTAATAATTACTAGTCAGACTCTCAAAAGAAATTTAATCTTTATCTTTAAGATAAAGTTTGATAATTATCTTTCACTTCTAATTTGATTTTGAAACAAAAATCCACTCTCCCTTATCCATATATTGGCTGGCCACTATAGGGAGATTCCTACCTATGGAAGGCGCATACTGCAGGTAAAGAATAGGGCAAAATTATGCATTTATCCTCCAGACTAATTTTGACTCATTCAAATTCTAATTTAAGTCAAACTTAAATCAATTTTAATTTCAAATTGGACAACTTATCAAATAAGTCAATTGGATAACTTGGAGAGCAAGCAACTGAATGTCAAAGAGATTCACACTGTGCTATGTGTTCACACCTTGTGAACACATTCACATTATATTAATTTATGATTAATTTTCAATTAATTATCCTTGAGCATTTTATTTTAGAACTCCATAATTTTAAAATTTCCAGTTTACCCTTAGTGTCTTGTAGCATTATAAGGACGACGCGAGGACTCGTGACTTATAATTCTGAGCTCCAACAAAATTAATAATTAATTAAACTCTTTAATTAACTAATTAATTATGTTAATTCTAAAAGTTACTCCACTATAAACTTGGAATTACACTCTCATAATTGTATACATAAATTACTTTTAAACTGTGAAGTGTCTATTTGATATAGTCATTACATATAGATCAATCCTACATAAATAATTCATAATTAGAGCTAGGTGAAATCCGTTAATTTCTCTAATTATGTCTTATCCTTGAGTATTATTGATTCTCTAATTGACAGTGATTCATAAAACAAATTCATAAATCGGAGATCCTTCTTATCCAAGTACCGAATCAACTCTTAAGAGAATTATTTATCCACTTCTTTCTCAAGAAGGAATGAATTCCCTCTCGTATAATAACATTCTTAGTTACTCACTTCATCATGTCTTTAAAACACAAAGAATATGATTCAAGATCTCGAAATCTGTACTGAACAAATAAAAGACACAAATATACAAATAGGAGTATGCTTATAATTCAGGATTAAGATCATTCTATGTATGACCA
Organism: Morus notabilis; assembly: GCF_000414095.1. Taxonomy (NCBI): domain Eukaryota; kingdom Viridiplantae; phylum Streptophyta; class Magnoliopsida; order Rosales; family Moraceae; genus Morus; species Morus notabilis. The sequence continues at coordinate 876,824 of NW_010361298.1, read as the reverse complement.
TCGGTAAAGTCAATTAGAATTTCTATACTTAACAGAAATTTTCAGAAATTCGTATTGTGTCTATGTCTCTGTTCCATATAATCTCATTATACGTAATATACTCATTCAATATCTCACCATATTAACAGTGCAGATAACACTATTCCATTCTGAATGAGGATGACATGTATTAGTAATGTTTTAATTAAAGATTCTGAACTTTAATTAAATTCATTACGAACATCATTTTGATTATTATCCTTAAATATTATCATCTCTCATATAATATTTATATAAAATATTTAAAGTCACATAAATAATCATAAATTTTTACTGATATTCATAAATATTTATTAATTTATGCACATAAAATAATGAATAAACTATTTTATTAAATAAATAATAAATATCATATTATATCTCATACTTTTAAGATATTATTCCTAACAGTGAGCATTAGTAATTCTAATGATACATACAGGTACGACCAATAGCACTCCATGATAATAGTTATTTATATTTATATACTTACTAAAACGATAAGATTCTGAGATGATAAGTTGATAACTAACATTTGAATTATATAATTATTTAGGGTCCATTTAGTTCGCTGATTTAAATATAAATGTGACTTTATGTGAGATTTTTTTAATATAATAAAAAAGTTAAATGTGATCATTTCTGAAAATTTTTTACTGTAGTAAAACTCAAATCGGTAAAATAAATAGAGCATTAATGTAGCAGTAACATTTACCCTTCGACGCTTTGGCAGATTTAAGGCAATGACCCTTTACATCTGGGTCAAACGGGTAATTTTCTTTGCACCTCACTTGACAAGTATGATCATCATGACATGGTAGATTATCAAGCAAATGAATTCGCTGGGACTCTGTATTTAAATTAAAGAGAATTAAAAGTTGTCAATCTAATTTTATACATATATTTTTTTAATTCTCATTATATACATGAATTTTTAGGAAGAAAGAAGTAAGAAGTACTTTTACAGTAAAAAATTAAGTAAATAGTAGGTTTTTAAAATATTTAGAGTACATAACAGTAAATAGCAAAATTTGTTAGGTAATCATTTACTTCCAAAAAATAGATTATTTATTTAGTAATTTACTATTTACTACTACTTACTTCAAATACTTTAATATCTAGCTATTTTATTTATTTTGATTTTGTAAAAATGTTATTCATAACAATTTTTGATTTTTTTATTGATTAATGTTTGTATTCCTACCGTTTATATTTTCTAACACGAACCTGACTTAATCGTTTACTTTATTCTTTTTTTTTTTCTGTGATGGGGCATGCAATTAAGGAGACTCTAGTTAATAAGCATTTTATAGTATAATTATTGATTTGTCCCTAATCCATCATTATTTGGTCCGTAATGGAATGTTTTAATTTTTTTTTAAATCACTAATTATATAGCACATATATTATGCTTAAGCTATTTTAAAATTGAGTAATTGGCACAGTTTGTCCATGAACTTTGAGCATACTGATATTTTATTGCATGAACTTCTTTACTTTAGGATATTAGTCCTAAACTCTTATTTTTTTAACAGTGGTCCCTTAAAATAAAATTAGCGAGCAATTTCTAAAATTTAATAAACATAATCAAGTACGCATCTCGTGATAGCTTAAAATTTTACATAAAATTTACGTTATAAGCAAAATTTTCTTTTCGTTAATATTAAAACATGTAGAATACTGTAACATTTTGCACTTTTATAACTATTTTAAAGGTTTATTACTGTGACACCCATTGTATTTTATTAAAATTACAGTAACATTCCCTTAACTGAATTTAATAACAGCAACACCCCCTATCTGAAACTCTGTTAAATTTTAGTGAGAAATGTCAAAACTACCCATGTGTTAAATTTGTTTTCTTTCTTTTTATTTGATTTTTTTAATAAAAAAATTGTGTTAGGGTGTGTTGTAATATTTTTTAAAGAGTTAACGTAAAAATATGTTAAAAAAAGTTAATGCATTTAATTTTTTTTTGTATTATATTTTTTGGTCATTAATGTTTAAGTTTAATTTAAACCATTTTTGTTTTATTATTAGGATAAAATTGTTTAATTTAATTTATTCGTTCAATTAAATTAATTTTATTTATAATATAGTTGGTCCTAATAATGCACTAAATATTAAATGGTTTTTAATTTAATACACTATTTTAGTGGATGGAGAACATTACTAAAACAAAGCATTTTTAGAAAAAAAAAAGAAGCAAATATTTATTTTTATTAGAGTGAAAATTATACTAATAAATGTGTAAAAATTAACTAAACTCATTTTTTATGCTAAATAAGGGTATAAATGAGTGAAAATTATACTAATAAATGTGTAAAAATTAACTAAACTCATTTTTATGCTAAATAAGGGTATAAACGTCTTTTCTAATATTATGTACAATTTAGAAATATTATCCGGTAAATATAGGAGCATTTTTGGCATTTTCAAAAAGTTTAACAGTTAAGATTGATAGTCAACTAACGGAGGGGGTGTCCGTGTAATTTTTATAAAAAGTCGAGGGGTGTTGACATGATTAGTTTCGGTCAAGGAGGTGTCTATTATTTTGACAAAACACAAAGAATGTCAGTGTAATACGCCCCTATTTTAATGTAAAATTTTAGTTATTATGCGATAAAGATGTGATTATCTATATTAAATTCAAATTGTTCGTCAATTTTAATATTAGGATCAAAACTGTCAAAAATCAAAAGTTTAAACAATAATATAATAAAATTAAAAGTTTAAAGACTAAAATGTCACTATTTTAAAAATTTGGAGTCAAGCAGTGCCAATTACCCATTAAAATTTTGGTGGGCATTGTCTTCATTAGCAGCAGCCCTTGGCCATAAAAGCTTTGGCCCAAGCTTTAAAGGAAGAATAAGTCCAGACAAAGAAGGAAATGGAATGTCTATCAAAAGAATTGCTGCAGGTGGACTGGACCAAGACCTTCATTATATACGAGTGGTCTATGCGAGCTCTCCTTTAACACTTTTTTTGGAACCGATGGTTCGGATTTAAGATTTAGGATTTAGGTATAAGCTTTACAAAGATCAAAATACTTGAAATATTTTGTCATCTCATTTTAGTCAGTTAGAATGGCCTTTCGCATGTAAAAATTGTCTATAATTCGTAGCAGTTATGAAGCTCAATGTTTAAAATAATGCTACTCAAAATAACCTACAAAAATTTACAAACACACAACACAAATGCTTAACAACAGAAGCATCAGACAACTGTCTTAAAAAAAACAATTAATGTAATCTCGATCCGTAAAAAAAATGTCTAACCTGAAGGTTCAAAGAAAATGAAGATGACAAAGATAAAGGTCAAGAAATATATAGTGCGTTTAAAACTCGTTCTAAAATGATTTTATTTTTTATATGAAAGTGAAAATGAAAATGTTTTCAATCTTAGATAGAAATTATTTTTGAAAATGCGTTTAGTAGTTTTATCAAGATATTATTTTCAGTATAAAAATATCCATAATTTTTCATTTCTCTCCCATTTTATACTAAACTAAAAAATCGTTTTCATTTCTAATTTTTTATCTTTAATTGTGCTAAACACCGTTTCTCTCCTGTTTTTATTTTTTTCTTTCTCAAAACACGTGAAAAATAAAAATAAATCAAACTCCAAACTCGGCTATATGTATCCATTACTCTTATCCATTTTCTGTGCAAATACTCCTACTTGAACTAAAGAAATGCTAGCGTTTAAATACGAGGTATGAAAATGATCCAATTTTGGTTTAACATTTTTTTTTTTTTTTGGGTATTTATCTAGGAGCTACCACCTAATATTTCATAATGGGTCAATAGATAAATATGATTATTATATTGTTTAGGAAATGAATAAAATTATTAGTCGCTCACAAACAACAACATAGAGAGTGTTATTTATTTTTATAAACCTACTTCGAGATGCTTTTGTAGTTTTCAAGGGCTTATAAATAATTAGTTTACCTTAAGCTTATATTTACAACCAAGGTAATGATGGAAGTAATTATAGGGACCTGAAGGAAACAAAAAAAAATTAAAAATTAAAAAAAAGAAAAAGAAAAGGAAAAAGTGTTTTTTTTTTTTTTAATTTTTATTTCCAGCTTACTAATTAACTACACATGCTATGTAAAAGCTACAATTGGGGCAAATCTTCTACATTTATACTAGAAATCCTTTACTAAAAATATGAAACGTATTAACTGTAAACCATGTCGAAATCAAATAATTAAGCAAACCTTATAAGTTATAATATATGTGGATGAGTTTTAAATGGTTACGTTACTTATCAAATATAGAAATTTAATGATATAAATCTAATTTCATTAATTGTCGTAAATTTAACTATTTAATTTATTACAACCGTCGGATCAATATCACATAACACCGACTGATAGATAAATATTCGAGTAACCATTAAAGCCACACATAGCTATATGAATAAGTTTTCAATGGTTAAGTTGTTTTCATAAGTGATTGCTCATCAAATATAAAAATTTGATAAGGTAACGTAATAAGAATCTAATCTCATTAACTGCTATATATATTTTTGGTCAACTATCTAATTAATTACAACAATCATATCAATATCTTATGAATAAAATAATCACCCATTAATAGGTAAATATTAGAATAACCATCAAAACTACAACTATAGACACACACACCCACAACCATAGACACGCACACAAGTCACAACCACAAGCATAGACACATGTGTGTGCACGCGCACACAACCACAATCATAGACACGTATGGCACCGGTAAATAACAGATTCGACTAGTAAATTTGAATGAAACACTCAAAAGGATAATATGCACCGAGTTCCACAAATAGACACCCAAAAAGGTAACTAAAGATTAAGCACACATATAACTCTTTAATACATCCTCTATAATCGACAGAAATACATGATCAATTGATGTCGAAAGGTCATAGCACCCAAGGCCACACAGAAACTGCAAAGAACAAATCTAGCAAACAAAAACACAACGAAACACTAAAGAAAGACAGAATCAAGTCAAGGTAAAAACGCCCTTATCACATAAAGGCAAACAAAAACAAAAAAAAACAAAAAAAGGAAAAAAAGACAACAAACAACAATAACAAAGCTTCTTGCGGAGAGACGACCTTCAATGCTTAAAACACATAGGAGAAGTTTGGGCTGAATGAGGGGAAAAGCACCATCGATGTGCCACTGAACCAACACATGTGCATCACACGTGCAACTTAATACAATCACCCAACACGACACTTTTAACACCGTCAATGGGATGAGACCTTAAGAGAGCAAAAATTCTAAGGAGACGTTTGTTTCTTATATTCGTTATTGATTCTAAATTATGATTCATGAGTCTCTACCGTATTTTTCTCTAAAAAAAAACACGTAAAACGAAAATAATTCTAAATTATAATTTTAAATTTATGGACCAAACGTCCACTAAGTAAACCCACTGAATAAGTGACGCTTTGAAAAAAACCATCCAAAAACTCTCTTTCTCTTCTCTAGGGTCGGCTAAGCTTATATTATTGGTAAAGATAACTATACCAACAAAAATAGTATACCGAGTAATTTATATGATAGTGTATGATTAATGGTTATTAGTTTATATGATCGTGTATGATTAATGGTTTATTAGTTCAAAGATTAAACCTTATAATTAAAGTTAAGTGGTATTGCATAAATTGATCAACAGTGGAAGGCTATAACTGTAATCGAATGGTTGGAGGCATAGTTTCACAGTACATCCACACCTGACTTCATAAATATATAGGATTCAAATCATTAAAAGGAAAAAAAAAAAAGGAAAAGAAAAGACGATAATCCATAAAATAATAGCAAAACCAAGAACATGCTTATGTGAATATCCCAGAGCAAAATTATATTGACTGTGTTTAAAATTAATTCCGTTTTTAATTTTTACATTTTTTAAAAAAGAAAAATTAAAAACGTTTTTAAAATGACATTTGACGTAATAAATACAAAAAATAAAAATGAAAACGATTTTTTAATTTAGTATAAAATGAGAGAGAAATGAAAAATGACTTTCAATCGTTTTTCATTTTTTGTTTTCGTTTTCTCCTCTCTCGAGCAGAGAGAAAGAAATAGAGACATTAATGAGTTTTTTTTATACTGAAACCAATCTCTTGATAAAACTACCAAACGCATTTTCAAAAATGATTTCTGTCTGAAATTGAAAACATTTTTATTTTCATTTTCATGCAAAAAACAAAATCATTTTAGAACGAGTTCTAAACGCACCTAATTTGTTTTTACGATGATTGAGAGCTATGAACAATTTCCAAAGTAGAAAAAAAATAGACTAGGCGTATAATAACACGAGCAAGAAAACGCTCACAAAAGGTTTTACTTTTACCATATACATATTATAATCTCCTTTTAATATGAATCAAATTAGACAAACATATTTATAAATAATAACAAATCTCACCAAACACTCGCAAATAGAATTACAAATAATGATACTGATGCTTCTATTAAAGACCACCCCTTCTCCCGCACACAATTTTCTTCTCTTCATGTTGTTTATTTTGGGGTAGTAAAGCTAGAAACAAAAGCATCTAAGATAATTGCAAAAAAAATTGTAAAAAAAAAAAAAAAAAAAAAAAAAAAAAAAAAAAGGCCAATACAGTGGGAAGAAAAAGGGAAATTATGAAAAAAAATGAATAACAGCTACTTACATATGTTATTTATATAAACACCAAATGATTCAATTAGCAGCCAGCTGCTTTCAAGAATTTGTCATAAGGGCTTGAAGGCGGTAGCCTGAAAGAATGCTGTCCATATCCGCGCGAACAGACGAGAAGCTGTTCCTTGACTCGAACTTGCTCCTTGTTTATCAACTTTAAGTCCCCTTCTGTATGCTCCTTTGTCTGACAAGAAAAACCAAATTAGTATGTTCATCTTTGCAAAAGATAACAATAAAGCTTCATGTTGCTAAAGTTCTGCAGCTCAAAATAGTTATTTACTAAGAATATTATTGTATCACACAGCAAAGTCCACAATCCTACTTGAGCGTTTATGTTCAAAATAAATTCATGATGTTCTGACAATTGTAGTCTATGAAGTACAACGCGACGAAAATTAATCTGCATTCTGGAATTTACTGGCACCTTCAAAAGTGTCAAAAGTATAACAATTGTAAGCATAGCAGCTGTTTCCTACAAATTAGCGGTTATTTTTATTTTTTTATTTGTATTTTATCAGCACATAATAGCCCAATTGAAAATTTCCATGTACACAAGTAAATAAAAATTATGCAGACATGTTTCGGGACACTGAAATCATAACTTGAGAATGGATTAAGTATTCAAATCTTTTAAGGAGATCGGGTTTCACACCACATATTTATGAGCAAGGATTTGATCAACAATTGCTTTATCGAGCACGACTGAAAAGCTCAAATTCAGTGACTTTGGTGCTGGGTGTTTCCAAAATTGGTGTTGCGTCAGATCAATTGAATAATAAATGCATTACTACAGATTTCACATGGATTGCCTACCAATGCTATATGAGGCAAAGCAACCGGCCTATCAAAATGGGAAAAAATAGAAATGTTTGTCCCAAAAAAGAAAGAGAAGGAGAAAGAGAAGGTTTATACAGTTAACAACTAAGAAAGTCTTTACCTTTCTTATTTACTTAAATGAGAAATTTCCTTACCTTAGCTGACAATGGGAGATATTTGCTTTCATTTACACTGGAAAGGACTATTGCATTTGCTACTTGCTGCTGCTGCTGCTTAAAACTATGAAGTACCGACATCTTTTGCTGTTTACCCGTCACAAGGGCTTCACACTGGTTTTTCATCTGGTCATAAGGAATTGGCGTTGAGGAAACTGGGAAGCTTGCAACTTGGCGTGCTGTTTCCAGAACCTGTTAGTAATAACAGGAGCCAAATTATATCCAATGAATATGAATCCTGTAGCAGTGGTTTTCTGGTAAAACATAGAAATTAGCACAACGTGAACAAGAAAAATGATCAGCAAGAAAAACGGTAGCGTTTTTTTCCCTCTTAATAGAATGCATTTTTCTGGTATTTTTCTTTTGTTAGGATACAATAGCAAAAATTAATGGTCATCAGAAGCTCCTGATATTAGACAAAAGAAAAAAAAAAAAAAAGTGTCAATGGCCTTTCTCCAGCCCACATAATACTTTCAAGGGAACTATAGAAATTGAACCATCACTGAGAAAGATGTTCCAAAACTGAGATAAAATATGAGCACTGTCTTACAGATTCTAGAAGCTGATTAACACTCAGAATGTCAAGGGTATTGATGGAGATTGATGTTTTGCGATCAGATTGGCTTCCACTTGGTTCTGGAAAGGCTTCTTCATCTATTAATGCAGCTGTAGGCATCATCTGAAACCGAACACTTAGTCAAAGAAAATGGTTACTACGGCCATCAAGACAGAGAGAGAAGAAAAATTAGTACCTCGTCAATATCTGGAAAATCCATATGGGCAAGAGGAGAGCATGGTCGTGGTGTCTCCATGAATAATGGAGCTCCTAATAGATATGCATCATCAGGTGAAAATCCCTGCGAGAATTGCTTCTTGATGCTTGATAACTCATCCTTCAGAGAAGGGAAAAAAGTGTCAAAATGTAAAAGAAACCTGCTTCATACATCATCTGTGTATGTATCGAAGGATAACAGACACAAGTTCAAGAATTAAGTTTTATATGTCCTCAGAACCTTGATTTTAGACTCAAATGAGCGCCCTAAGTTAAACTTGGAGCACAAACTTGGGCTTTACATTTCTTCAACTAAAAGGGTCCAATTCTAGCTTTATTTAGTACAAACCCAGAAACAGCATGAACTTGGGTAAAAAGCAGGAAAAATAAGTAATGCAATTGTGTTGTTTAATAATTTATTTTCTTGGCCCAACAAGGAGTAGTTTTGAAAAACTTAAGAATTGTTATACATAAATATTATATATAATATTTCAAAATAAGTTCAGTATGGTTGGCCTGTCTCTTATTTATTTGTTTATTGTCTCCTCTCTTATGAGGATTCTTATTATCTTTAACATTTGACTCGGAATTAAGTTGCTTTGCACAGCCTCAACGTTTTTTCATTTGTGGATAAAATTATTAGAGAATAAATTGTCTGCCTGCCAGTGAATTGCATAAAGGGCATTTCACTACTTGAACCATGCAATAGTTCTATACAAAAATGAATCTTAGCCGTGTTAATGAACCAAGGAGAGCAGGATTCACATTCAGCTGCTAATAAATTTCTACAAGGAAACTGCAGCAGAGAAATTGTTATATCACCTCTGACAATTTTGCGAATTTGGTCATGAAGTGGGATATCACTGTTTCTTTCAACTGCTGGTCATCTAATTTTATTGCTGACAGAGACTTCAATGCACCAACTTCATCTTCCTGTGATCCATAAAAAATCTTCCCCTTACCAGACTCCACAAAAACAGCCCGCAGACAAGCATCGTCAACCAACTGAAGATGAGGATCAACCTATTGTAATTTAGATCATTAAAAAGGTTAAATAATATACATGTCAGTTTCAAGATTTTTACAGGACCAAAAAAAAAAAAAAGCAGAGGTAAAAAAAGAAAAGCATATGCATTTGAAATATAAGGTGCAGAGATTAACCGTTTTATTCGTCAAATATGCTTTAACAAGAGGAATGAGCTCTGGAATATTTCCAATCCTAGCTGAAAATATAAGCATGAACGATGCCAAGGTAAAAAGTGATCTTCTACGAGAGGGCTGCAGACCTCCTATAATAAGCATCAAGAAAACGTACATTAGAAACAAATTAATGAAAGAACAACCCAAATGGTTTTAACAGACAAGCTTAAGATTTCTTTTCTAGATGGTAGTTTCCAAATATAATATACAGAGGGAAAACCGCAATCCAAGCATTTGAAATAGAAGTTCCATCTTGGAAAGACGAAAGAGATTTCTTGGCATTTTACTTGCAAAGGAGTGCTCACTCAATTATAAATCAGTTATTTGTACTTGGCAGTGTTGTTCTGACGTGATTCAAAACTGCGGACCACATTGTCTAGTATATGATGATATACAAGCATAAGCCATTTTGCAAAAAGTCAATCCCACTGCAGGAGACAAGTACTGAAGCTGGGGGAGTGGCGAGAGGAGAATCCGGTTTGAAATTTTCCAGGTTATTTCCTTTTACATCATTTTTCCTCGTAGAATGATAATCTATCTATTTGGTTTGTACCTATTGGGTAACTAGAAAAACTACTTATTCCACAAAAATACACGTTTTCATATGGCTCCAGTGCATGGAAAGATTAACACTAATGATGTTATGGCGGTGGGGCATTTGGTTGGCGAAAAAATAGTTCTTTATGGTAAACACTATATTATGTTTTTTTATCTATAGGAAGATAGTACAGTACCGTACACCATGGGCCTTCTAGTTAAAAGAATTTAAGAGTTTGTCCTCTTGTAATATATATATATATATATATATGTATATGTATATGTGTATATATATATATATATATATACTTTTTTATTTTTTTGTGTTTCCCTGTCTGGAGAACTCCTTGTTCTTCTAGACAGCGAATCAGAATTTTTATTTTCTTACTAATAGAGTTTCTATTCCTGATCTGAGTAAGTACATGAAACCTACTGCATGCTAATAGCATCAAATTATCTGCAATTATTTAAAATAGTTAACTAGTGTCCTTAAAATAGATAAGAGATATCGCAGAAGAGTAAAGCACTTACCTTCTTTACCCAGAGAGAGAGTTCTTAGGGAAAATGCTAGCTGGAAGCATCCAACAAGTGCCGCAGGATTGGAGGTCTATCACCAGCATAACACATAAACAAAAGTGTTAGAATATCCATTGAATAAAAGCATTGAATCACTTTCACTACATTCCAACATAACAATAATATAAACTGATTGTTGCTCTTTCTATGAGAATCTCCTCCCCCGTACATACTCCTACTCTATGTCAAGGGCATCTCAAGTAATAGTGTCAAGAATCTTCTTTATTTATCTGGAAAACTTGTTTCCTAGTAAAATTCATGCACTGGCACGGAAGGTTGTTTGTAATTCAACTCAGATTCCTGGTGATAGTTCAGGAGGAAAACTGATACCCTCAAAACTGAGCCCCACAACATTCCAAAGGATCCATGCAAAGAAGTCTGATCTTATAGTAGTACTCAAGACAATCCAGAAAAAAAAAATAAATAAATGAGATTATATTTCGCAAGATATACAAACTCACTATTCAAAAACTTAAATCTCCAAACATATTAAAACTTCAGGATGAAGAGACAGGAATGCACACATATAAAATGTCAAGAAGCGTGCTGCATAAGGATGAGAAACGATGCTAAAGAAATAAACAATCATATAAAAGGAAACGAGTAACACCATAAAATACATGCGGAGTCTAACCTTAGATCGGGTAGACAGTAGAGCAATGTTATAAGTGTGGGCCATCGCTTCAAAATTTGCAGGAGTATTTTCGGCAGAAGTTGCCTGAACCCAGATTGATGAAAGCAAAAGACTCACTTGGTGACTGCTCAGCTGAAGCGCAGTTAGTTCCTGGAAGTTTTAGCAAGTTTTTTTTAAAGCAAAATGACAAGATATTTCTCTCTAATTGATCAAATAAAGCAAGAATAATCTTTCATAATTGTAATGTTTGCACTAGTTCAATACTCATACAGTTTTTATGCCGACCAAAGCACCATTGAAGCCGTAGGATTGCCCAGATTGCTTCGTATAGACATCTGACATTTGACTTTCTTTGTCTACCATTTCTCCATCAACGGTCACTGCATTGCCTCTACTCTTGTCCTGAGAGGAGAATCTTCCATACCTAACATCCTGCATTGTACTTACCAAATTTCCAGAAACATCTTCTGAAAGCTTTATTTTCTGGTCTAACCAAGGAGAAAGTACAGTTGGCATAAGAACCATAGACAAAATGCTGTGTGCTCCAACTCGTGTTTCATGGTCTGGATGGGTCATTGCTAGGAGTAGTTGATGAAAAAGTGCATCAGGAAAAGCCTGGAGAAAGTTTACGAGTAAAAAACTATATCAAGACCGAAATAGTAGTCTAGAACGTGAAGCAACATGTGCATGACGGTGCACTAACCTTATTGTCGTAATACATATTTGGAACAGATGAGACAATTTTTGCAGTTTGGTAGACTGCAGAAATAGTTGTTCTAGCAACAACTGTACTAGTTGAGATGTTCTCCAGTACCATAGCCATCATATCAAGAATGGGACCAACATCTCCAACCTATTAATCAAAAAGTTATCTCAATTTACAATATTCTGATATACGTGCCATGCCTGACCAAAAAGTACATTAGCCCATAAAAAAAAAAGAAGCAGAAACACCTAATTTCTGAGCACTATTATCCAATTTAATGTGTTTAATTCTTACTTTTACTTTCCAAGCAAAAAGAAAGAAAGAAAAAGAAAACTCCGACTTATGTACTTCCAAACAAGAAGATTAAGGAATTTATAAGCATAGACGGAAAATTGCAGAATTTAAAATCACGACCTCCCCGAGGCCACAGAAGCCATAGCATTTTGCTAGAAGTGTACCAATTATTTTGTCTTCCAATATGGGAATTAATTCCAAATCAAACGAAAAAATGCATGTCTGTTGCGACTTGACACCAAAATTTGATTTCTTCATTGGCTCAATCCAGAACTTAAGTCGCAACCTTTAATAAACTAAGTCGATCATTTTGATTTTTCTTTTTGTTATATCTAATGGACTAAGTCGACTTGACTCCAAAATTTGATTTCTTCGTAGGTGCAATCCAAAATTTGATTTTGTTTTTATTTTTTCCCTTTCTTTTTTTAATAAGAAACAAGAAACATCATTGACAATAAAAGATTACTAGAAGTTTCCAGATGGACGAGAAGTGGAGCAACAATTATCCTACAATACATTTATTTTATGTGTCCGACTGTAGATTATATATTATTAAAGCATTCAAAAAGTATACATGTTAAGTGGTTGCAAGCATAGCCTAACGGTAAATCCACACACACCTGAAGATACTGAAGATCCATATAATACAAGGTTCAAGCTAAAATATATTTGTAGAATACTTCCAACATCAAAAGACTAAATTAAATGTTCTGTACGGGAGTTCCATTGATATATTTTTGGCTTTAAAAACACACACAAACCTTATCTGAGAGTTGCGAGATGCATCTTTCTAAGGCTGTCTGAAGAGCAGACTCGCATTCTGTACTCTTCGGGCTCGATGCTTCAGCTTGGTTTTGAAGGCATTTACGCAAATGCTTCACCAGATCAGCGAGTGCACCAATGATTGCTACTGAAGTCTGTTGCTTTGCACTTTTTGCTAGTTGTGTGGTAACACTGAGAATATTTATCTGTAAGAGAGGTTGTTTAACAACATTCTTATGATCCAAGTGTTTGACCAATATAGACAATAACAGATGGGAGTTCTGTCCTGGTGATCAAGAAGCTATGTGTCAATTATATCCATATGCAGGGACGATGAAATGTCATAAACTAAATAAAATTAAGGGTCTAGTTCTTACCTGACTCCTCTAAAAGTGACTGCAAATATAACAAAACAGGATATGCAAGTCCTTTTTCTTGGGACCAATGGTTCTCACCATCAAAATTTTGGAAAAGAGGTTCAAGTACACGGCGAACAGTTGTAGCTTCTTTTGCCAATTTGGCCATATTACTCAAGCAAACACTAGACCAGTAAGAAGGGCACCTACTGTTATCCCTGTGAAAAGTGTAATGTGAATAACGGGATGTTAAGGACAGTAAATCTCCCACAAAAGAACATAAACTGTTCCCTAACAAAACCCAGAAAAAACCAATGAAAGGATGAAGTCATAAATACTTACATTGTGGGATCCAAATCAGGTTTTTTCATGAGGTTTGGTAATGACAGTGCCTTCTGTCCCAATTCTGGGGAAGATGAAACATCAACATCAGCCGTTGGCACTCCATGAACCTGCTGGTCATGAGATTGAGATTTTCCTTTGTCCTCCTTGGCGTTACCAGGATGACTTTGAAAATCAGTGAAGTTTTCCAATGTCACTGCTATAATCTACAAGCCAACAGGATGAAGATTTCAAAATTTAAACTTAACAATTGCTTTCCCATCAAAATCCCAAAAAAAAAAAAAAAAAAAAAAAAAAAAAGAGGAAAAAAAAAACCATGACAATCGAATCACTTGCCAAGATACTCCAAGCTTCAACTTTATTTTTGTCCAAAATATTCAAAATAATAACTAGTTTGAGGGTGCTATATGGCCAAAACAGTAGTAATATAGGAGGTTTAGATTACTCACACTATCGAAGTCCATAGAGATATGAGACTGTTCGCCCATGAACCGCACCTACAAGCAAGGAAAAAAATTACATAAAAAATTAAGTGGGAAAACAGACCATTTACTTCTGAACAAAAGCAATTGACTTCATTTTCTGATCATGAAGTAAACTGGGTAGCTATACGTATAAAAAGGTCAAAGGAAAGCAGAAGGCAATCATTATGAGTGCAAGAATATAAATATCACTATCAGACTGGAAAAAAGGGAATATATATACCATAAAAGCTAGAACTTGCAGTCCAGCTGCACGTAACTGCAAAGCTCTTTCATCGTCTCCAACTTCTTGAGCTAGTTGACAAAGTTTAGGAATGAGGCCCTCCAAGTTGAATATGTATGTACTATCCATCTACTTTTATTTGAAAATGTCAGTTTCAATCGACCAATAGCTTTAAAAAAAATATATTCATGCTATATTTGCCATATTATGGTCTACAGGAAAAATGTAATGAACTTAATAGGCACATATACAAGGCAACAAGCACAGGAGTTTGATACACCCCCAGATAGCATTTAAGCCCAAAATCCAGTTGTCTAACTACAATCCTTACTTTTCCTCATCCTATTCAGAAAATCATATGAACTTTCTGCTTTCACCAACTTAAAATTTGGTACCTAACGTTATTTAGGGGCCAGTTAAAAGAGTCTGCCACATATAAACTACCAACACTCTAGCCATTTTATTATTAGACAAATGTTCAAATGATTTTCACAAACCAGAGCATCCCTTCTTTTAGACAAACATGTACCTGGCTTCTTACAAAATCAGCAAGAGTTTTACAACCCAGAATCCGCATTTCATGCTGTCGAGTTTGTTCCAATAGAGTCCGAACAAGGCCTAATAAACTACCAGCAAACAAAGGCCTGCAACCATCAAAGGGAACCAGTGAATGTCATCATATATAAATTATCAAATAAAACAAACAGTTCAGAATATGAATTTGCAGATGCTCACAATATTCTTGCACCGTAAATGCAGGCGCATTAATATATTCTTTAAACCTTCTAATATATACATACATATATATATACACACACTTCAAACATGCGACTTGATCACTTTTGATTGTTTACAAAGCCACAATACAATTGGAAGGCTTTTTCTTAGATTGAAGATTGGGGAGGGGAATAGGGTGAGATTTTGGGAGGATGTGTGGGTTGGAGATGAATCCTTTTCCGTCCTATTTCCAAACCTCTTTAGATTGTCTTCAAAACACAATGCACCAATTTCAGCCCTTTATACCTTTATCAATGGTAATGTAGTATCTCGGAACTTTCATTTTGGAAGGAATCCTAGTGAGAACGAATTGGGAGAAGTGGCGGGGTTACTGTCATGGTTAGAGTATCGAAGACGTGGTGGAAACGCCGGATGAGTCCATCAAATTCCGGTAGCAAGTTGTGCGTTTCCACGGCTAGCCCTTCTGCCCCTACCGTGTTTAATTCCAGGTGCACCCCCACCTCCCGTGCTTGACAAAAGCGAGTTAAGGAACGGAAACTTACTGGTGAATAGCTGAGGGATGGATCCCCAGTCCACTGTACCCAACTTCCCTCCTGCTAGAATTTCATGGTGAAATTCGCCCAATCTGCCCGAACCTCACCCAGGGTACGTAGCCACGTAATTCCCAAAACTACTTCCGCACTGCCTAATTCAAACGGGAAGAAGTCCTCGATCACCCAGTGTCCCTGTATGTGAATCCGCACCCCTCGGCACACCCCTTTTTGTTGAAAATTCATGTCGTTGCCCACCTGAATCTTGTGCCGCACAGATAAATCCGTTGGTAAGGCCAGAGTCCGCACCAGCTCAGCCAAAATGAAACTGTGGGAGACCCCACTATCGACCAACATGACGACTTCCCGGTCGCCGATGGTTCCTCGCAATTTCATGGTCTTTGCGGAGGCAAATCCCCAAAGAGAGTTAAGTGAAAGATCGACGTTACCTTTGGTGGTCTCCCCCTGTACGGTTGCTGCTTCAGCCGATTCCTCCCGCAGGTCCTCCTCCCGGTCGGAATCTTCCCCAGAGACAAGAAGGACTTGAAGCTGTCGGAGCTTACAGCGGTGCCCCGGACTAAACTCTTCATCGCACCGGAAACAAAGCCCCCGTGCCCGTTTCTGTTGTATCTCCTCGTAGGAGAGCCTTCGGAAAGATGAACCGCCGTTAGCCGTCCCACCCACCGCCCCTCCAGGAGCCTCTTGGTGTCGCGGTGCTGTGGGGGGGTCGCACGGTGTTTGGGATCGAAGGGAGCCCTCTGGAATGTCCGAGCAGCTAGGGCTATTATTATAACCCGGTTTGCTCCAACAATCAACCCGGTTGCTCCGACCCGCCCAACCTTTCCGTACCCGATCCACTACCTCCAGCCTGTCTTCCACCTGTTGGGCCAAGTCCATAGTCTCGGGCAGCCCAATGGGCCTGTGCATCTTCACCTCCACCCGAATATCCTCTCTCAGGCCGTTGAGGAAAGCGCTTCTGTAAACCTTCTCGGGAATGCCGCTCAGAGTCGCCGCTAAAGCCTCGAACCCTTCCCAGTACTCTGCCACTGTTCCCCCTTGCCGAAGCGCCATTAGTCTCTTGGTGGGGTCTCCTTCCTGCGACAGGCTAAACCGCTGAAGGATGGCTGCCCGCAGCTCCTGCCACTCTTCGAACGGCTCCTGCGAATCAGGCCATTGATACCAGCTAAGGGCTCGACCTTCCATGCATATGGAAGCAGCTAGGATCTTCTCGTCTTCGTCCACGTCGTTGACGGTGAAGTAACACTCGGCCCTGAAAATCCACCCATGAGGATCCTCCCCACGGGACAATGGAAGTTCCAGCTTCTTTCCCCGGTGTTCCCCTCGATTTTGCACTCTCTCCGGCGACCTGTAGCGGGGGTGTCCCATTCTTCCCCTCGCTGGCTCCCCCCTCGGCGGACTGTACTCGCCTCGTGCTGGCCGCAGGGCCTCCCTCCGTGGGGGAGTCTGATCATTCCTTCCCCGCCCCGGAGAATTGAACTCGCCCCGTTGCCGCCTGGGTGGTGACTGGTCGATGCGCGCTTGCCTCACCATGAATTCCGCCGGCCTCGCAATTGAGCCCTGGAGCCCGTCGATCTTGGTTCCCATGGAAGCCATCTCACCTTGTACTTCTCCGAGGCGTGCTCCCATCGTCACCACGTCTCCTTGGAGGCGAGGAACTGGGCTCACCATGTCCCCGAAGGATTGCAGAGAGTCCTGGAACCCATTCAGTCTCCTCTCCAACAACGTGAAACGATCTGTTTGGTTTGCCATGGATTGGTTCTCTGATACCAAATTGTTAGGACTTCCTTTGTTCTAGACAAAAATAAACGTTTGAGCTAAGAAAATCAATAGGAATTCAGAAGAAATAACCAGAATAGCCCGGTTCCTTTGATTGAATGATGATCAAAATACGTACAGGGGAAGCAAAATACAAAACTGGAAATTAAAGATGGAGGTGAATTCGAGGACCCCTCCTAACCTCCTCAGACTCAAGTCTTCTCTTAATTCTCGATACCCTACATTCTCTAGCCGTAGGCTATTTATTTCTCAATCCTCTAACTAACTCCTCATTCCCATATCTGGCCCTTGCACACATCCCCATAACCCATAACCGTATTCTAACGACGCCCTTTACCCTTGCCTTGATCCAGTGTTAACCAATTTCCCCTCCTGCCCCTGCTCCTTCCTACTCCTTCTCGCATACACAAAACTGAGGGCTGGAGTGCTAACAGGTGTGTATTGGGTCTGCGGATAGATGGGTTTGGGATTTGGAGGGGTCGTGTTTGTTCTCCTGTAAATCTTTTTTCATTTCATTAATTAACAATCATTCCTATCCTACTTTTCCCCTACACTGTTTCATTTGAAAAATCTCGGTTCCGACGAAAATTCAGGTTTTTGGCTGGCTGCTTGCTCTTTTCAAGCTGAATACTTATGATTTGTTGCAACTTACCTTTATATTTCCCCAAGCTGATGTGTTCTTTGCAGGAATGATAACGAAACATCGAACCATCTATTCCTTCACTGTCCATTTTCATCGAAGATTTGGTACAACATTGTAGAGAAGTTTCGGTTCTCATGGGCTCTTCCTAGCTGTGTCACTGAATTATTGGATGCATATATACTTATTGAGTGGAGTTAGAGATGTAGACGGTTTTGGAGTATCATTGTTCTTGCTACATTCTGGTCATTGTGGCTGGAAGAAATAATCGCATTTTTGAATGAGTAGAAAATGATGTTACTAGTTTATTGGGTAGCATTATGGACATTTGAAGATAAAGAATTTGCGGATTTTCATCCTCGGATTTGAGGGGTTGGGATCTCATTTTGAGTTTGATAGGTTACGATGTATTATGATTTCATCTGCTGAGTTTTTGTCTTTGTTGTGTGAGGACTTCTTGTCCTCTACTGTACCTTATTTATATCAATGAAGGTGTTTCTTATTTTAAAAAAAAATCACTTTCGAAAATGTTTACAAAGCCAGAATATAATTGGAAACCCTTTTCTTTCTAATTTTTTTCCTCTATCGTAGGAGAGGAAACTGAGTTGTTCATCATGTGTTTGCTTCTACTTGTTTATGTGTATATAGTATATACATTTTGGAAAACTAATTCATCTGTGGTAGTTATCATGTGTGTGCTTCTACAAGTTTCTGAATATAGTATATCCATTTCGAATTAACTAATTCATCTGTGGTAGTTTATCTTGTTTGTGTTTTTAGATGTTTCTTTATGTAGTATATACATTTTGAAAAACTAATACACCTGTGGTATGTCAATGTCAAACTTATATCTCCTTTAATCTTTTCTTGTTTAGATACGTTAGCTGGAGGGCGCCAGCAATGTTCATATCTCCAGTAATCAACATTACTTTCTGCTGGATTCTTTAAACAAAAAGCTGTCTTCATCAAAAAACCTCATCAGTAGAAGTCCTAAAAGATTTAAAATACTGCGTTTTTAGCTATGAAACACATATAGGATAAATAGGGATTTCATCCATAGAAAAGTTTCAACCTAAGTTCAAGTCATCTAAATATGTGCCTGCCAAGTGTAAGGTTATTATGTCATTGTTTTATAAATTCTCTTCTGAAAGTTCCTTTTCTCATTGTAAAGGATAGCGGATTAGCTGTTGGTATTAGTTAGCTTAAAGCTGTAGTAATTAGTTTGACATTTAGTTACAAGCAGAGGAGCTTACGCATCTAACATTTCTATTAGCTACTTCAGATAGTTTTGTTAGATCTGTAATAAGTTATTTAAGCATTGTACCAACCATTACTCAACACAGAGAATCCATTCTTTACAATTCTCAAACAAACATTCATTTCTTTCTCCCTCAGTTATTTCTCAAACGCTTACACTCCTAATTTTCGACCACTCTCACCTTACTTTAAAATGTAGACTGGACAGGAAATTGGGGTTTAAAATAAAAAAAATAAAAACAGAAATGTAAACTAAAGCATATGAGACTTACATCTGGTCCTTGCATGACAACAACAACTTCCTATAAATGCATAATACAACTTTTACAGATCCATAGTTCTCGTTTCGCAAATCCTTGTAACATCTTTGCTCTAGGTTCTCAGTGATCTGCAAATGATACACACTGACAGACATGATACATTTGTTCTTAAAGCCTAATGCAAACATGGATAACTTGGAAAAATTTCCGATTGCCAAAAGAATTTTGAAAAGGAAAATTCATGCCTGACAAGTAACCTCACTTTTTATTTATCCAAAACAAAAGGTAACTTCAATTGTTGAGCCACTTTTGCAAATCTAAACTAATATTATGACATTTTGGAAAATAAATAAAACTAATCATAATCCCCAAAACCCAGTTAGAACTAGGCATTTCCAGAACAAAAGAAATTGGATCCCAATCTTGATTCAGCTATATTACAATACAGTGAAACTCAGTGTGCGGTTAAAGACAATATTAGCTCATAATCAACAGAGTGTAATCCCACTTTTATAATCACAAAAAAAAGAAAAGGTGCAAACCTGTTTAAATCTAACATTAAAAACAACATTGATAAAGCACAGACGCTGAATAGGATAATTTCCTAACAATATATATATATATATATATATATATATTGAACCTCATACAAAGATAGAACAACATAATTTCTCGTCCAAAGACAAATCTGGAGAATAAACACTAGAATGGGGAATAAGAAAATATAAACATAAACGCTTACTTTGGGAATTCGCAGTGGATTTTTTGAAGCATATACACAAAGTTTCCCAATTTTCCTGTCATTCAATTCAGCATCCTGCTAAACATATTTGTCAAGAACAACAAATAGATAAGCAGACGTTCATGAACCAAACGAGCATAAGACAGGTTTTAATTTCTGACCAAAGCTACAAATTTATATACAAGTATCAGTTGTGATAACAGCAATACTAGACCTACTGGTGGCTATACTTTCACGGTTCAACATCACCACATTAACCACAATTACCGTGATGAGTGAACTGATAATAAAACTTAAATTCAATACCTCGGATGGCTTTTATTGATGTTTGGTAGAGGGATTCGTTCCCTGATTCGAATCATGATTCGTGGTTCGCTACAGTATTTTTTCTCACAAAAAATTCACGTAAATCGAAAATAGTTCGAATCACATGGTTTGAATCCTCCAACCAAACGTCCTTATTTTTTAGGACTCTTTGTCCTCGTTTCCTTTGTACTGTTTTCAGTATCTGACATTAACAAAGGATGCTCCTTACGCAAAACATATCCAATCGTTATAACACCACAGTTAAAAACATAGTAATCACACCGTAATTTTATGCATAGACAGTATGACTACAGACAAAGCAGTGTTCTTCCAGACCAGAAAAACCACACAAGATCGATCGAAAAGCGAAAAACAAAACAAATGAAAAAGAGTTAACCTGATTGCGGGGGAAGATATCAGCAAGCAACTTTTTGTAGCGTTTCACAGGCTGTCTTGATCTTGCTCGCATTGAAGGGCAAAAGAAACAGAGGTTGCCGCAGGCGGGGACAACCCGCCTCGACATAACCCCCATTTTCTAAGGGGGGAAAAGTACAATCACTCCCTACTTGCTCTGAAAACCAAATCCAATTATGCAACAATTTCCATAAACTAACAGTGTAACACGATTGATAAATATAATAAAGGAAAAGTGTCTTGTAATTTCTAATATTTATGAATTATGTTCTTCTAGTGTTTCTCTCAAGAATCTAAAGCTCAATTTCCATTTTCACACACAACAAAAACTAACAGTGTCACATGATTAAGAAATATAATTCTAAATTTGAACATTTTCTACTGAACTATGCTCTTTAGCTCAAATCCCCTGCGTGCTCGCAAACTCAACTCCAATTACCAAATGCAATTGAGAAAATACAAAAAATTGAAACAAGCTCTAATTCAGAACATTCCCGACAGAAATTGTTCAATTCATCAGAATTCGAGGTTTATGAACTGTTTTACGAGAAAAATATATAAAAAAAAAAACTCGTCAAAAATTAACAGAATCAAATGATTAGAAGAAAAAGGACAAAAAAAAAGGGACAAAAAACACAATAATTATTAATACACCACAATAATTTCCACAGAATTATGAGTTTTTTTAAGAGTCGTTTGCTTCAGAAAGCTCGAAACCTGGTTGAATTTCGGAAGTCAAACAAGAGGAAAGTGGAAGATTAAAGAGCAAATTGCGATGAACTTTTATCAGAAAAAAATGT
Organism: Morus notabilis; assembly: GCF_000414095.1. NCBI lineage: Eukaryota > Viridiplantae > Streptophyta > Magnoliopsida > Rosales > Moraceae > Morus > Morus notabilis. The sequence goes on along the minus strand of NW_010361298.1, from coordinate 854,748 downwards.
AGAGATTGAAATGGAAAATTCTCAGATACGCACCGATTGGAAAAACGACACGAAAATTTCTGAGTTATTTCAAAGGGATCACGATCTGAACCAAGACAAAAAGGCCAACGAGTTTGACGACGAAGAAAAAGAAAAGGGATAGATCATACATAAATCAGAAAGAAAAAAGCGTTACGCTTTCTCTGCGGATTCGAGTTTAAACTGAAATATATTTTTAGAGGGTTTTTGATTTTAAAGAAAAAAATTAAATGTGATATTTTTAAAAAAATTTTAATTATAAAAATTTAGAATTAAAAATTTAAATTAGTAAAAGTAAATTAGGCCTTAAAAGAAAAAAAGTGCAATATATTTAAAATAAATTTAAATATTGTTGGAAGATACTTTGATAAACCCCAGCTCAGCTCCTACGACATTTTTTTTATGTCTCTTCTCGGACATTAATATGAGAGAACCAATAATTCATTTTTTTCCTGCAGGGAAATTACTTTTAAAAAAAAATTAAAATGACGTTTTATAAATTGCATTGTAACATTTTATCATCATTTATAAAGAAAAGTTAAAAATGATGTTTAATTAACTTTTTAATGCTTTTATATTTAAGCTCATTATAAATATAGTGTAATATAATTAGTTAAATATTATTTTAGATATTAAAAATCAAAATGAATGATCCAGCACCAAAAGCCTTTATTATTATTATTATTATAATAATAATAATAATAATAATAACTATTATTATTATTATTATTATTATTATTTTGTCTCTTCTTTTTTTTTTTTATGGAACATGTTGCCTCTTCTCGGACATTACAAAACGATAATCCATTTTTTCGGTTGAAAAATCACTTTTTATGTTTTTCCAATATCTTAAAAAAAGTAAGAAAAGATCTATTAATGTCATGGAGGGGAGTGGTTCAGAGAGTGACAGTAAATTTAATTTATGTGTTTAAATTAGTAATTTTAAATTTTTGTATTTAAATTTTAATTTTTTTGTGAAATGAAAACAATGTAACATAATTAAAAACATAGATTTAAATACATAAAATAAGCATGTCCTTAATCAAAATACCAATATTGGCTTGGAGGTGGGACTGACCAACTATACGATTGTCTCGGATGAGACCATTTATAATGTAAATGTTAATGTCAATTATATATTTAGCATAAAAAAATATGATATAATATGTTAGTTTTATTTTTACTTCAGTCTATAATACTATTTGAAATGTTAAATTTTTATTTTTTATTTGATTAATAATCGTTAAGTTTTAAAAGTTATAAAAGTAAAATTATATTTGTAAAATAATTAAAAATTATAATAATTATAATAATTACATAAAAATAAATAATTTAATTAATAATAATTAAATACCAATTTTTTATATATAATACTTAACAAAAAAATTATCATAACAAATAACGTCACATTAATTATAGCAGTGGATATGTTTTAAGCTTGGCAGAGGAATTCAACTTGCTACTCGGTTAGTGCCAAAAAGCCAACGGTCCCGAGAATTATGGGAGCATACTTTTTTGATTGCATGACAAAAAAGTCCTTCAACTATTTGCTTTTTGACTTTATGCCACCACTTTTTTTTATATATCAAAATTAAAATTAATCCAGCATTTTGTATACGATAATGATTGGGTAAGGAGGGTTTTAGTTCAAAACTAAGCGAAATGAGTTTAGAATTAGTTTTAAAATGATTTTATTTTTTATATGAAAATAAGAATAAAAATATTTTTAATCTCAAATAAAAATTATTTTTAAAAATGTGTTTAGTAATTTTATTAACAGATTATTTTCAGTGTAAAAAAATCTATTAATGTCTCTTTTTCTCTCTCTGCTCGAGAAAAGAAAAAAAACGAAAACAAAAAATGAAAAATGACTAAAAGTTTTTTTTTTCATTTCTCTCATATTTTACACTAAACTAAAAAATCATTTTCATTTCTATTTTTTATTTTTATTGCGTTAAACGTTGTTTTAAAAACGTTTTCATTTTTTCTTTCTTAAAAAACGTGAAAAATAAAAACAGATTCAATTTCAAACACGGCATTAAATTATGATCACTGCACCACATCCTTTAGATAGAAATAAAAATGAATGATCATCAAATAAAGTGTTATTCCACTCTGTGGTATTGGTGTTTGTATCTATTGCAAGTGCTCGTGCATTGCTTACATTTTTTTTATGATAATTTAAAATTTCTCCTAGCATTAACTCTGATGCGAAAAATTCGCAACCCATAGAATCATTGTCAAGTAATAAATCTCAAAAGTACGATTATCATCCCATAAGAGTTGATGATATTAACTACTAAAATTGTGTTAACTCTAATTTTATTTGAATAAATAAAAAAAGATAAGATTTTAATAAAAATTAAAAATAAACAATTAAACTAAAATGGAAGAAATTATCAATAGAAGGAAATTCAATAATAGCAAACTCTAGGGTATTTGATTTCTCCAAACTATTCTATTTTGAATCATCTATCTAATCAGAGTCAAATTATACTCTTAGTTAACAGTCAAAAATTCTAAAATTATTTGATCCTCCCTTTTGAGTTACACCAAAAATATCTTAATTGCTAACCCACTATATTCTTATGTAAATTACAAAAATCAAGCAGTCATTAAGTTTCATCGATTTTCATAAAGCGACCACATAAACTGTTGGTTTCTAAAACGATTTCGGATGCGGAAGTGAATAGGTGAGAATCGTATATAACAAAAAATTTTATAAAACCTTTGAACACTCTATAAAATATATTAATTACGATCATATTAATTTATAAATGTATATTTCTAGCGAACGATTAGGCGGATAACTTAAATTCTTTAACCTCGAATAATCCTTGCTCCAAGCTTTTAGAAAACCTAAATATTCCTCTTATAGTTCTTGAAATCTGCAAGACCTAGAGTATGAGCTCTAATATAGAACTATCAAACTTGATCACTCGTAAATTTATCTTCCACCACTATCAATGCGTATGTGATAGAACCGGAAATTAGAAAAACTTTTCTTCTCTTTTATCTCTCTTTAAAATTCGGCCGCTATAGGAAAATAGAGAGCAAAATTGTGTTCTCTAATTTTTTATTGTCTCTTATTTATAGAATCCTAAGATAATTCTTTGCTTTATCTTAAAGTCAAAGTAATAGATAATTGGTTATCCCTTTATTTTAAATATCATTTAAAATATAGTTTGCCAATAATTTTAGAAGCAATATTTCTCTCTCTCCTTATCTACACTGGTCAGCCACACCACAGGAGAATCTCCCCTATGGTTGACGCATATCTCTGCTAGGAGAAGGAGATAAATTTCTCATTTTATCTAGTTTTCAATTTTAACTCAAATTCAAATCAAAATAAAGTCAAATTTCATTTCATTTTGAATTTAATTAAAAAACTTGTCAAACAAGTAAACCAGATATCATGGAGAGAAAGTAACTGAATCTCAATAGGATTCACCATGTATCACAACATGTGGCATTCTATGGTCTCACCACAGTGTGTTCTAAAATTAATTTAATTTAAATACTCACATTATTTATTCCAAGTGATATTAAATCCCAATAATTCACCTTGTCTCGCAAATATTATAAGGATGATGCGGAACTCATAGACCTATAATTATAAACTACAATAAAATTAATAATTAATTAAACTCTTCAATTAATTAATTAATTCTATTAATTTCAAAAATTACTCAACTAAAAACTTGGAATTGAACTCTCGAAATTATAGACATAATTTACTTCGAAGAACTTGAAGTATCCATTTGATATAATCACTACATATAGATCAATCCTCCATAAATAATTCATAATTAGAGTTAGGTAAAATCCGTTAACCCTCTAATTACTTCTTTATCCTTGAAAACCATTGATTCTCTAATGAATAATATATTCATAAAATAAATTCATGAATACGAACTCGTTACATATTCAAGTACGTAATCAACCCTCAAGAGAATTATTTATCTACTTCTTCAAAGAAAAAAAGAATGGATTCTATCTCGTACATTAGCATTCATGGCTGTATATTTCATCATATTTCCAATATACAAAGAATAGAATTTAGAATCTCAAAATTCATACGGAGTAAGTCAAAAAACACAAATCCATAAATAGGAGTATGCTAATAACTCAGGACTAAGATTATTCTATATATAACCATCGGTAGACTCAAATTTGATTTTCTATACTTAACGGAAGTTATTAGAAAATTAAATTATATATGTGTCCCATTTCTATATAATCTCATTATGCATGATACACTCATTCAATATCCCACTATATTAATGATGCATATAACATCATTCCATCCTTAATGAAAATGTCGTGAATTAGTAATGTTTTAATTAAGGCCTCGTTCAGTTCTCTGATTTGAGTTTTCAATTTGAGTTGAGATGTGACTTTTTATGAGAGCTTTTTACAATAGCAAAAAAAGTTAGATATAATTTTTTTATGAGCACTTTTTACTGTAGCAAACTAGAATTGAAAACTCGAATATGATAACTGAACGAAGACTAAAGATTCTGTAACTTTAATTAAGTTCATTACGAACATATTTCGATTATTATCCTTAAATATTATTCTCTCGTATATAACAGTTTTACAATATTTAACGTTACAAAGATAATCGTAGAATTTTCAACGATATTCATAAAGTATTTAATAATATATTTGAAAAAACTATTTGATTAATTAAATAATGAATATATGTTTTACATCTCATGTTTTAAGGACATTATTCTTAACAATCTCACATTTCTTCTAAAGCAAGTGTGACATGTCCCTAATCCCTAATCTCTAATCCTTCTAGGTGTCTGTCAAAGACGTTTAGTGACAATGTCTTCGTGAACGTGAACAGATCTGCGAGGTTATTCTTCGATGCGATCTTCAGAACCGTTACATCGCCTGTATGATTATATCTTTGATTATGTAATATTTTCTCTCTATATGCTTTGCACTCTCGTGAATTCTTAGTTCTTTTGAATTAGCCACTTCTCTACTGTTATCATAGTACAGCTTAATTGGTTGATCTATAACGACTTCCAGATCAGTCAAAACTTACGGTGTCAGGTTGCTTCTTTTGTAGCTTTACAAGCTGCAACATTTTCAGCTTGCATGGTAGAGTCATCAATATACTTTTGCATTACACTTTCTCATACCACAACTCTCCCATTAAGAGTGAACATAAATCCGGTTGTCGACCGTCGACTATCCTTATTTAACTGAAAGTCAGAATCTGTGTATCCAGTGAGAGACATGTCTTTTTTAGAATATATTAGCATATAGTTTCTCGTTTTCTTAAGATATTTGAGAATGCATTTCACCGCAACCCAATGATCTAATCTTAAATTGAACTGATAGCGATTGACTACTCTCACTGCATAACAGATATCTGTTGAGAATGATGTCTTTAAAGCATGAGATGTAAATTTTAGATATTATTATTTGATTAATAGGTAAAAATTTCATTATTTATGTGCATGTATTATTATATACTTTATAAATATTATTGAAAATTCTACATTTATTTATGTGAGCTCATATATGATATATAAATGTTGTACACTAAAAAATAATATTTAAGGATGATTATCAAAATATGTCCGCAATAAATTTAATTAAAGTTTTAAAATATTATTACATGTCATTCTCATTAAAAATAGAACGAGTTTATCTCCATCGTCGAAATGGAGAGACAAGAAATTCCTTACTTCTCACAATTTAACCCTTAAAATATCATCATCTTACAGAAGTTAAATTTCTAATTCTAATTTAGCATTAAGTTGAATTTCTCTCTTTGCATTCGAAATTGTATTTCATGTCTCTCTCCTCCGTTTGCATTTCCAGCTCACAAAATTCACAATCAAATAGATGCTCCTTCTCGTAGCTTCCTTTTCTTTACTTTGTGTTCGGTCTTGTTTTGTTCTTCATTTGCTCGAAAGACCCGCCCCGTTATAAGTTTGTGTTATACTTGATCGTACTAATGGAAGAAGACATATGGAAGGAGGGTGAGTGTTGGTAAATTATGGTCCGTTTAGTTCGTTGATTCGAGTTTTTAATTTGAGTTAGGATGTGATTTTATATTAAAATTTTTTTACTGTAATAAAACAATTTGATGTGACTGTTTCAGATAGCTTTTTATTGTAACAAAACTCGAATCGGTAAAATGAACATGATCTTAGTTTGTGAACTGAGTTGTGATTTTGGGAATCAACTGAGTTCGTGTATTTAGGAAGTATCCGAGATTGTTAATCTCGATTTGTTTGGTTAGCCAGATCAATTGTGCCACACTCGAGAGATGCAAACGGAATTTTGGTGTTGGGTAGAACAAAGCAAAGAACTAGAATTCTTTCAATCCATCGCCTATAGAAACCTTTAACACGCCTCTTAAACTGGGAAAGCAGGTGCCACTTCTACTAATGTTGGGCATCAAAGTTTTTTATACAGTATTTTTTCTCACAAAAATTTAAATTTAAATTTTTTTATTGTAATATTTTTTTTACATAAATTTATTTTTTAATTCAAGTTTTTAATTCAAACGAGATAATAATTAAAATTTAAAGAGTAGACCCAAAAAGAGAGATATTATAAACCTAGTTTATTAATAGTCTTTCCTAGGACAAAATAGACCGCTTACATCTTACTTTTTAGACTAGGACATGTTAATTTTCTTTTGGAATTCCATGTCTTGCAAGGATTCTTTTATACTGTCGGAGGAATATTCTTAATACTGTGTTAGAAAATACGATAATTTGTAAAATTTTACATTAAAACTTGTAAATTTGAACGATATAATTGTAAAAGTTACGATAATTTGTGAAATTTCAATTTTACGATAATTTATGTTAGAATTTGTAAACTCAAACGATGCATCATAAAATTTAAAATTTTACTAATTATCATTTGAGTTTACAAGTTCTAACATAAAATTTAACAAATTATCTATCTCCCGGCACGTTGGAAAAAAGGACTCTGTCTTGCAATGGTTATGAATGGTACTTTGAATATGACATTAACTTACATATACCGATCACTAATAACCACTTAAACCGATTCAATCAATCTAATTTTGGTTGGAGTATAATGTTAATTGGATTGGATTAGATTAGATTAGATTTTGAAATTAGAAAACTAATTAGATTGAATCAGTTTGGAAATTAGTCGTAAGTTTTTAGAAATCCATTCAACCAATGTTGATGAAATTGTAATTAAAAAATAATGTCTCCTCTTGTGAGAAGGATGTGCGTAAACCATTTGAACGAAAAAAAAAAAAGAAAAGAAAAAAGGCGCTCTGTCTCTAAAACTGTTTCTCCTTTTTCTTTCTAAGTTTCTTTGCCAACCTTTTCTCTCTGGCCGGAGGTTCGGTGCGTCGCCAAACCTCTGGCCATAAAAATCTTATCCTTGACCTCGCAGCGAGATGATCTATAAGGTGATGAGCTCCGTGTAACTAGAGGAGGTGACGTTTCGTCAACTCTGGCCAGTGAATGTATGAGTTTCTCCGTAGTTTTACAAGATCTTCAGAGGGTGTTTGCCGGCCGTGGACTCTGAAAACTCATAGAGGGAGTTGCATGTTCGTGGTGTTCACACCATCTCCAGCCATATCTCTCCTGTGTAGGTTGTGGATTTATGTATATATATTTTTTGTATTTTGTTCTTTATTTTGCTGTAATAATGGCAGTGGTTTCCCCATTATCCGGTGTGTTTCTCTAGCTAGAGGGTGGTTTTCCCATCTCTCTCACTCTGTGATGTTTTCTCACTCAGTTGGTTTCTCCACCGCTGCTAGTCTAAGGTATGTGTGTATGTTTAAGGTCCATTATAAAATTAATATTTGGCTCACTTTGAGTCGATTTTTTGTGGCCAAATGTTATAGAGCCACTTTTAAGACGTGCCCTCCCCATTATTGAATTAGGGATGCGGTTTTAATGTCTACTCTTATGAGTGATACCCATTTTTATAGCTTTGATATAATCATGTATTCTAATTCTTTGATGGCATTTTAATGACATTGTCATATTTACTTAAAAAAAAAAAAAGAATAAGAAGAAGATGGGCATAACCAGACTCCTTGGCTCTCTCTCTCACATTACTCATGAGGCTGCTTTCGATGAGGCCATCGCCTTCATTTCATAATGCTTTTCATTTTCAATTTTGGTCCTTACATCAAACTTCATCAATCCAACAACCTTACACGTGAAGAACACATACTCTTTACCTTAATTTTTTAATATCTAACTAATAAAGAGACTAAAACTGAAATAAAATAAAAATTAAGGGATCAAGAGACATTTTAAAAGTTCAGAATCAAAATGAAATCATTGATAAAACTCAAAAGACCATTCCTTCATGGAATTAACACTAAGAAAAAGCATATATCTTCCATAGGAAATTAGGTAAATGACCTTTTTTTTTTCCTAATCACATTTTCAGTAAACAGTCAAAATTTTTATTTTTTACAAAAAGAAATGAATTTTTTGTTTTATTTTTTTTTGTCAATAATTTGATATCAATTAACCAATTATAAACCAAATTAATCAATCATAGACTAAAGGTCATTAAAAAAAAGAAAAAAAAGTCATTTCTCTAATTTTACTAAGGTGATGTTTAGTTCATAAATTAAAATTATGAGATTATAATTATTTTTTATTTATGTATATTTTTTATGAGAAAAAATACTATAATGAATTATGAATCATGAACCATAATTTAAATCAAATATAAATCTTCTTACAAACGTGACGTAAATCTCAACAAATGGTTATTTACTCTCAAGACTCAAATCCCTTTCTTCCTTCTCTTGGGTACTGTTTGTCAGCCTAGTCCAGTCTAGACCAACGCGATTTCCTTTTTCTAAGAAGTAAATCCTTTCTCTCTAAAACCCTAGACTGAGATCCCCTATTGTAGTTTTACAATCCCATTTCTTCTTCTTTGTTTTTTTTTTTAATTTTTTTTTGTTCACCAGATCGACCTTTCTTCTTCTGATGCTAATTAGCTCTACTTTCTGCAGGACTTTAATCCCGATCAAGCAAAAATGTTTCTTACGAGGTCTAATTCTTGCATACGATTTCCCCCTAGCAAAATAATAATAATAATAATAAATTGGTGTTCTTTTTTTTTTTTTTTCATTTGTGAAGGACCGAGTATGACAGAGGAGTCAACACTTTTTCTCCTGAAGGTCGACTGTTTCAGGTCGAGTATGCTATTGAAGCCATTAAGGTATGTGATAATCCCAGTTTCTGAAGATGCAAATATTTTCTGGGAATTTTCTAGACGGAAAGAACAAATATGTTATCGTAGATGCACTTCTAGTTCGTAATTTAGGTTCAATGTTTTGTGTTCTTATATTATTTATTTTGCGTGTTCTGATATGTATCAATGTCAGATAAGAACAAATATTTTCTGGGAATTTTGTAAATGGGAAGAAAAAATATGTACTGGTAGAGATGGTTACTAATACCAAGTTGTAGTTTTGACGTACAAAAATCCTCACACTTTCTATTTGTAATTTAGTTTTGTGTTTTTTACTCTTTTTTTTCCTTTGTTTTTTTGGTTTCTGGTTTACACCAATTTCAATTGTTTCTTTTATCTGGGTTTTAACAGTTTTATTGAAATTATACTACAGCTTGGTTCAACTGCAATTGGGTTGAAAACAAAAGAAGGTGTTGTGCTCGCAGTTGAGAAGCGAATTACCTCCCCTCTTCTGGTATGTGCATTTGGAATTTGTTTTTCTTTTGGCATTTATCAAATTTTATTGATGATGTTTGAAGTATCAAAGGGAGAGGATCTTAGTTTTGTTCACTTTCAGGAACCTAGCAGCGTGGAGAAAGTTATGGAAATCGATGAGCATATAGGATGCGCCATGAGTGGATTGATTGCTGATGCTCGTACACTCGTTGAACACGCACGAGTCGAAACTCAGGTCATTTTCTTCTTGTAATGAATTAGAATGTAGCAAAGTCATGGCCTCTGGTACTGATTTTTGAAGTTTTTAATCGTATTTTCAGAATCATAAGTTCTCCTATGGTGAGCCAATGACTGTAGAGTCCACAACGCAGGCTCTTTGTGATCTGGCCCTACGATTTGGCGAGGGTGATGAAGAATCCATGGTATTAAACTAATCTAGTAATCAATTATATTTTCCTTATCTTTATATATTTTTTTCCTGTTTGTTTGTTTATGATATTTAGACAACTTATTGAGATTAGCTTACTATGGCTGAACTTTTTGAAGCCTTTTTAATGTCTATTGTTGAGTATGGTTGCAATCTAGTAAGCTCACATTCCTCCTTTGAGCTTAAGCGTAAGTTCTATTGGTGTTCATGTTGGAGAACATCTGTTCTGTTCCTAGTTTACTTGATTTAGGTATTCAACAATCATTTAGGCCCGCTCTCTTCGTAGGCTTCGTAGGTTTGAATAGAAATTCAAATTCTTGTGACGGAAAATAGTGTAGTAAAAAGGTTTGAATTGTGGTTCAAACCTATGAAAAGAACGGGCCCTTAAACATTTCTTTTTGTGGGTTTTTTTTTCTTGTATGGTGTATAATTTTTGTTTCTTTGTTTTTTTTTTTTTTTTTGGTTGATAAGAAATGAACTTTCTGTAATAATGAAAAGAAAGTACACCAGAGGACAAGAGGTCCTCACACGAACAATTAAAAACGAAAATCATTAGAACAGCAAGAAAAAAAAAGCTACTACAAGGGAAGTATAGCTATGACAATATGGATTCCCATCCCCTTGAGAGATCAGAGAATGAAAAGGCTTCAAATTCTATATCTTGCGAAGTCCGCAAAGCAACCCTGTAAACTATGCGATCCCAGACACTTCTAACATCTTCCTCAACTTCATTAAATATACAATTATTTCTTTCCAACCACAGAGCCCATAACGTGGCTACAGTTACTGTGTTCCATAACCATTTTGTTCTCTTATTCCTCCCAACCAATAAATCTATTCTTCACCCATCGGATCAGTAACACTTTTTGAAGACCCCATTGAGAACGAAACTCCCCAAGAATGTTAAACCCAATCTTCGAGGAAAATGAGCAGTGAAGAAGTAAATGATTTGATGTCTCGTTTTTGAACCTGCACAACACACAGCATCCCGGGGAAATATAGAGGAAAGGCTTCCTCTTGCGCAACAAGTCTTGAGTATTCAATTTACAAAAGGTGAGCAGCCAACCAAAAACCTGAATTTTCGTTTCCTATGAGATTTTCCAAGCAAAATGGTAAAGGTGAAAGGGAGAGATACTGGTTCTCAATTAAAGAATTAAAATGGGATTTACATGAGAGCAGACTCGAATCCTCCAACTCCTATACCCATCTATCCTCCAAACCGACGCTTACCACCACAAAATTATAACAGGTCCACCACCTCACCCAACTCCCTCTCACTAGGATTCCTTCTCAAATGAAAATTCCAAGAAATGTTACTACCATTACCAAGGTTATAGAAGGACGTAATCGATAGGTTGTGTAAGGGTTGACAATCCAAAGAGGTTTGGAAAAGGACAGAAAAGGGCTCTTGAATTTTTGTTAATTCAATAGCACTATCAGAAAAAAAAAAAAAATACAATTACACTTTCATTTTACGATGCCTTAGTTTATCATTTGAGAATACAGGGTGCGTCCAGCATGACCTATTTTATCGATAGTCCATAGATTTATTGACGGAAACCACAGGCTTACCAAGGACCGAAGGACATGTACTTCTAGTTCACAGTTATATCATAGGATCTGCAAGGGTTTATATATATATTTTTTATCAAGTTGCACAATCGTAATGGTCAGGTTTTCAGTTCTGGAACTTTGTAGTTGGGTTTTAGTCAAAATTTGTGCATATTTGTATATATATGCTACTTGTTTTCCCTGTAATAAGTACTTTTTCAATGGCATCCGTATCAAGTTCTTATGTCTATGCACTACCGTCTGTTGAGCTGTTTGCAGATATTTCGTAGCCTTCATAGGTCAAATGCTCTTTCTTTGAAGATCCTAAATGAATTTCCATTCTTCTATGCTTAAGAAAAATCTGGTGTCTGTATTATTTGATCTTGGAACCTTTCATATACACTTGCTAATCAATCATACTTTCGCATGCAGTCTCGACCATTTGGAGTATCTCTTTTGATTGCTGGTCATGATGAGAATGGCCCAAGCTTGTAAGTGTTGGTTTGTATTACAATTTTTTTTTTCTTTTTTTTGTCTTCTCCAGCAGTGCGTTCATGTTGTGAGCACTAATTTACTTACGGTGAACATTTGCATTGATCTGGAATGGGAAGCAGAATATGACCATATATGTTAAAATCTGATTGTAAAGCAATTTAAAATTAAGTTGTAAGCATTATTTGCCGAGGGATATTTTGAAGTTTTGAAGTTTTTCAAGTTTCAATCAAAATCATAGGCTAAGCCTTTCATTCTGATCTAGGCCAGGATTATGCCCACAAGGCATGAAGTCAATCATTTTGAATTTTTTCGTCTTGAATAAGACGGGAAGAATTGAAAACCAAGAAAACATGTTCTTATATTTCTTAACTGCAAGGCGTGTGCTTTCTTTTTTGAAGTGTTAAGAGTTTGTCACACTCTCTCTCTCTTTAATTTTACTTTTTTCTAAACTAAAACTTGTAACTGCAGATACCATACGGATCCATCTGGCACGTTTTGGCAATGCAATGCAAAAGCTATAGGGTCAGGGTCTGAAGGAGCAGACAGCTCTCTGCAAGAACAATACAACAAGGTACCTTTGTTTCTAAATACTGTGTCAATACTGTGCAGTGCATTCTTCTTACGTTAAAGGGATATTATCATATTGGTACTTGGGGTTATTTATTTATTTTTTTGGTAATGCAATATCAATTTGCAACCTATCATATTTATATGTTTGTTTTGTTTTGTTTTTTTGTTTTTTTTTGGTGATGCAAAATATCTTTCATAGTTCAATTTTATGTCGATGATGCCTCGCTGCACAATTACAATACGAATTGATTGAATTGCCCTTGTATTTATCCCTCCCCAAGGTATTACTTGAGATAGCCATGCAATTTATTCAATTCATACTGTAAATGTAACCTAAAAATTGAGTCTTGGGTACTATTGTGATAATTTTGAAATTGGAAGGTGCTGATTTGATATTTCCCATGGTCAAGAGTCCTTTGTGATTTGAGAGGGAAAGAAACACGGGACTATTGTGATCTACCATGGTCAGTAGTGGTTTTTTTTTATTTTTTATTTTTATTTTTTTTTATCTGGTTTAGTTGTACATGTCTTTCTATAAACTTACCAACACGAAATAGGGAAAAAAAAAAAAAGGATGGGAAAAAAAGGAGTTTGATGGAGGTAAATACTTTTCTTTTTTTTTTTCCCCCTTCGCTAAAGAAAGTTGTAAGTAAATAGTTTTAAGAAAAAGAACCGCAACACTAATTTGGTTAGCGGAAACATATGAATGGAGGAAAGGGAAACACTCCATACTTTTTTCATCAATGATAAGTAGCACAACTAATGTCTTACATTGATAGAATTGTTGTTTATATAGTCTCGAGATCGAATATATCCTGCAGAAGCAAGATACACAGTTTCAACTTTGTCCCGCTTCCTGAAGTGAATTGCCAAAGTAGCTGATGATATTGATTAATATCTTATTTTTGCAGGATTTAACTCTGAAGGAAGCTGAGGCTATTGCTCTTTCTATTCTGAAGCAAGTTATGGAAGAGAAGGTGAATCATCTCTGGCACCAACTCCATCAGTTCCTTTTTCGCTTTTGTTTCACTACCGTATCCAGATTGATCGAGCTCTTTCTTTGTTAAAACTGAGATTGATTATGTTGGTCTCGTTGCAGGTCACTCCGAACAATGTCGACATCGCAAAGGTGGCTCCAACATATCATTTGTACACTCCATCTGAGGTGGAAGCTGTTATTAGTCGCCTATAAGTCCACATTACCATAATTGAGAAATTTTCATGTCAAAGCCATACTTAGCTTTGCTTTTATAAACTACTGGGGGTTATGATTTCCATTTGTTTCTGATTGCATATCGGGTTCAACTTAAAGAGCTGATAACTTGTGATGGAATGTGGATTTCTGAAATGCTTTTAACTTTTTGGATAGTTGGACAATCATATCTTCCGGTAAGAACAAAAGCTTCTTTTCGCATTTGGAAAGTAGTTTTATGCCTTCAAAATTTTATCACTTGTAGGCTTTGAAGCTCGTTTAGGCATAGTGAAAAAAAAAAAAAATTTGGGGCGTGTTTGGAACTCGTTCCAAAATGATTTTATTTTTTGTATGAAAATGAAAGTGAAAACATTTTCAATCTTAAACATAAATAATTTTTGAAAATGCGTTTAGTAGTTTTATCAAGAGATTATTTTTTAGTGTAAAAAAACCTATTAATGTTTCTCTTTCTTTTTCTGCTCGGGAGAGGAGAAAATGAAAATAAAAAATGAAAAACGATTAAAAGTCATTTTTCATTTATCTCTCATTTTATACTAAACTAAAAAATTATTTTCATTTCTATTTTTTATCTTTATTACACCAAACGCCGTTTTAAAATCGTTTTTATTTTTTCGTTCTTAAAAAATGTAAAAAATAAAAACGGGATCAATTCTAAACACGGTCTTGGTCTTTCATTTCTTGGTTGAATCTTTTTGCTAAAGTATTTCTTAGTTGACTTAGTTCGACTCAGTGGCATTGGGGGATTAGGTGGAGTGGGTAGAAGGGAGGCCTTTGTAAAAATAACCTAATAGAAAAGCTTTATTCATAAAATGACAATTTAAAAATTTTTATTTACAAAATGACTTTTTGAGAAGAAAGAAAAACGAAAAAAAAATCAGAACTTCACTCCACCCCACGGATCCACTACTTAGCTCGATCCGAATCGCCACGTTCTCGACCTTCTCGAGCCTCGACGTCGCGATCGTGAACGGCGCGATCAACGGCACGTTTAGAGCCCTGCTCTCCGCCTTCTGAGTGTTCACCATGCTCATCTCCATCAAGTGTTTGAACCCGAACCTTGCCGGCGTCGTCGCCAGGGTCATTCTCGGCGTGATTCTGGAGGTGGGTCTCGGCCTTTTGGGGATTTGGATGTGACAGAGGTGTTGAAGAGATTTTTTTAATGCAGAATCTTGAATTGTTTGGGCAATTAAAATTAAAAAGTCATTTTCCTAATTTTACTTTCTTACTCGGTTATTTTAGCCAAATTCTCAGTAGAAGGTTCAATCCCGTGTTGTATATAAAAAAAAAAAAAAATGCATGCGACCATTCTCCACAATCATAAGCCAGAGGCTACCTAATCATTTTTTTTTTTCCTCCGATGCTTATTGCTTACTTCATTCATGTTACTAACTTAGAGAGTTGTATATAGCCAAAAATTAATAAATAAATAAATAAATAAACAAATAGGAACATACATTTAGGAGTACCATTTGGACTTTAGTGAGAAAAAAAAAAAGAGAGACTACCATTTGGTGGTTGTAAGTAGGGGTGTGAAACAAACCATTTCAAACCAACAAAACTAAATTAAACCACACCAATTTCTATCTATATAATTTTCCTAAAATTATATATATATATTTCATATATCTATAACTTATCTATATTTGAAAAAAACCACTTTTATTCCAAAATTAAATGATTTTAACTTTAGAAGTTTGTATCATAACCGATATATACGAACTAACACTGCTTTCACGGTCTACTCTCAAGCCCTTTCCTCTGCACTCCTCTCATTCTCCACTCCACTGGGTTCTGTTTGTGATTCTCTCTAATGCCTTACTTCTTTGTTAACGTGAATGTAACCTATGTAATAATAAGTGTCTCTAATTTGTCTATATTTATTTTCTTTCATATATTTAGAAAAGTTGAATATCATATTTAATTATGAGTCATAACTAATATTATAACTTCTCTAAAAACACAAAATAGTAATTTTATCAAAATTAATTTGAGACACTTAACAATAATATGAATGTCCACACACCAACACATTATGCCCTTTCTTTAAGAGAAGACAAATATTGGCTTGAGAAGTATCCTAGTTGTATTTCTTCATTTGTAATGGCTGATTTGGCCATTTACCCATTTCACCTTTTATATATATATATATGTTAGATGTTATATCAAATAGATATGTTAAGAGTCGATTTTAGATGTAACATCATCTCCAAATGTCAATTGTATATATAATACGAAAAGTGTTATGATAATTATTTTTATTTGTGATTTAATGCATAATGTTATTTTTAAATGTTAAATGTATTTTTTATTATAATCATCCGGCTTTAAAAGTTGTAAAAGTTAACTTTTAATTTTCAAACAATTTGAAAATTCAAAAGTTATAATGATTAAATGAAAAGGTAAACTTATGAATCAATAGCAATCAAATACTTTGCCATATGTTATATTTATTGGGAAATTTCACCACAAAATATAACATATGATAAATTTGACACAATAAATATCATTACAAAGGCACGAGATAGATTTCCGCCTGGAAGTGATTCGCTAAGTCGGGTTTTCCAGCGGCCGCCTATTGTAGAATCGTCGATAACCTGGCTGCCACTATCATGTGTGTAAAGACTTACTGTATAGGCATACTGGAAACCGTTTGGCAAGGCAAGGGACCCTGAAATCCGCTCCTTAGCTATAACGTTCCAGAGTCATGCATTTTGCTCTCAAATTTTAAATTTATAATGACACATTAATTATAGCATTGCATTAGAATTGTCGTAACATACTATAAGCACACAGATTCAACTAAATGATCAAAAAGTGGTTATAAAAAATTTGTCCCGTGAATTTATTATAATTTTTTATGCAAGAGTATACTTAAACTTGGGAGGTGACTTACATAGTGTGGGTCTCGAAGAAGTATCTGGCCTGTATATTAGGAAGGAACTCTTTTAAATAAGGGCCCAAACGAGTAATTTTTGAGGTGGATTTTTGAGTCTGATAATGTGTGATGTTTAAAAGATTTGATTACATCTTTTTTATTAATTACAAATTTTAAGACGAATGGTTGCGTCACTCCTACATCAATTTTTAAAGAAAAAAAAATGAGACAACTAGAAACACATGCCAATGGCACATATGTTCGTAAAGATTGAAGGCCATTTTCCCAAGAATCTTTTAAGTGACGGAAATATCAAACCAGTCGCTCCTCATCCTTAACTTACTCATTAGCTGTGTTTGGAGTTATTTTTATTTTTATTTTTCACCTTTTTTTAGAAAGAAAAAATAGAAATAGAAGAAAAACGGCGTTTGACATAATCAAAAATAATTTCTATCTAAAATTAAAAATATTTTCATTTCTATTTTCATACAAAAAAAAAAATTATTTTAAAAGGAATTTCAAACACACATCTTTCATTTCTCACTGAAAGCTTCAGCTATCAAGTAAGTGATTTCTCCTCTTTTTCTTTTCAGGTTTCCTAGCTCCGATTCGTTTTCCCGAAATGGGGGTGTGATTTTTCACTCAATTCGTATAGTACCAATCAACACCAACAACAACAAAAAAGTCAAGATTTTTGTTTTGTTCTATATTCGTTTACACAATCGACAAAAAACAGGAAATCAACAAAGTTTAACATTGTGATTTGGGTTTTTTATGCTTCTTTTAGTGGAGTCATATTTGCAATTAATTTTATAATATAATGTTGGTTTCTGAAACATTTTCGGATGCGGAAGCATGTTTTGAAGCAAGAAAACAAAAAAAAATAGTATGTAGACCGTGTTTGTTTAGCAAATGTGTTTTAAAGATGAGAATGAAAAAAAAATGAGAATGATTTTTTCTTAAGGAATTAAAAAACAATTAAAAGTTATTTTTCTTTTTCTGTTTGCACTTTCTAGTACTTATCAACAGTGTCATATTAAATAATTAATAATTAATAAATATATAATAATTAGTTAAATATTAATTTCTTATTATAAAATTTATACTTATTTATAAAAATAAATAATAATAAATACTAATTAATTATTAGTTAAAGATTAATTGTCAAAATTTGATTATATAATATATAAATAATAGAATAATCAATAATAGTATGCTAATAATGGAATAACAAATAATAGGTTATAAAATAAATAATTAGTATGTAATATGTAATACATTAAATATATAATAAATAAAAAATACATAAAGAATTACTCAATTAATAATTAATATTATATTATAATAATTAATTTTCAAATATACTAGTCAATAATAACTAATTCCTTAAAAGCAATAATAATTAATAATTGATAATTAGTAGTTAATTATTATTTGAAGAATAATTACAAAAAATAGATCACATAATTTATCAAATGATAGGTTATTAAATAAACATGAGTAATTAATTAGATAATTATTTAATTATATAATTAAAAGTTAATTATTTAATTAGTAGATAAAATACTAATAAATTATTGATATACTAATTTATTTTTATTTGTACAGTAATTAATTATTTATAAACTTGTAATTATGAGTATATTACTAACAAAATAATTACTTATAGACTGATTATTAAATATTATTTTAAGTATTTACTATTTTAAGTAATTAATTATTAGGTGTTATCATGTCTTTCTGTTTTTTCTTTATAAATTGAATGACAATTACTTATATTTTAGTGGAATTATATAAATAATATTTTTTTACTATGTTGAGTGATATTTCTCATTTTTTCCCTTTTCAAAAGATTACTAAATGGGCCCAATCTTATATAGGACAAAAAAATATTACATTTGTCGAGCTAAAGACATTTCCATATCTATAGATTATATAGAAGAGGGAATGCCTCATTTTCTACTTTTGTTCTTCAACCAAAGGGTGTATGTGTTTTTATTTTTTCAATTTTCATCCATCTTGTATAACATTTTTTCAATCAATTTGTTTCTTCACGTTTGGTAAGTTAATCACGCATACACTTTTCATCCAAGGGAACAAATGCAGCCACATTTCAAATACACAATTTATTTTTCCAAGCTAATTAATATATAATAATAAACCTCATATATATTTTATCCATTTTTCTAATCTGCAAAGCAACATAATGGCTCATTTTTTGTTCCTTTGCCTTTTTCTTTGGAATTAATAAATCTCATTTACCTTTCATAAAAGATTATAGTATAATTAGGCACATGTTATAGCTTTTGTAGTACAATTAGTTCCTAAATTTTATATTTTTTTAGTTTTGGTCCTTAATTTTTACAAGTATATCGTATTTTGGTTCTAACATTTACAATTTTAAAGTTCAAAGTTCACAAGTACATCGTTTAAGGCCCCGTTCATTTCACTGATTCGAGTTTTGCTACAGTAAAAAACTCTCACAAACAATCACATCTAACTTTTTTGCTACAGTAAAAAGCTCTCACATAAAATCACATCTCAACTCAAATTAAAAACTCGAATCAGCGAACTAAACGGGCCCTAAATGTACAAAAGTTTTGTATTGGATTACTATCACTTCTCAATTTGCCCCCCTAAAATTTAAAAATTCTCTCTTTGCCCCATAAATTTTAAATTGTTCTCACTTAACATTTTCTGTTGTAATTTTTATTAAAAAAAAGATAGAAAAAGAGAGTAATGCAGTCATGTAGTTTTTATGTTTCTGTTTCTGTTAAAAATAAATAGATAAAAACAACATGACAACACTTAACTCTTTTTTCTATCTAATAATAAATTTTTTTACACAAGGGCTTAAATGGAATAAATTTAAAATGCATGTGCAAGAGTGAGAGTTTTTAAAGTTTAAGCAACAAATTAAAAATGACCTTAAAATTCAAGAGACACTAATGAGATTAATCCTGTCGTATTTTTTAAAATTCACAAATTATCGTATTATATAACTTAAATGTCTGAAATTTGTAAGTATCAATATAAAATGTGTAAATTATCGCATTCCGGACACCAAAAAAAAAGTTTCGTTTTACCTCATCAAATAGAATTCACAATTTTTCTCTATGTTATTTAGCCAGTTAGGTATTTGCCTGGATTCTTGTAACTCGTCAATTGTGGGAATAGAAAATTAGAAATGCTAATAACAAAAGTGTTTAAAAAAATATATGGTAAAAAGATGGTACAATCAATTGCGGTTCCGCTATGTGTGTGTTTGGAACCGTCTTTAAAAACAATTTTTACATATTTTGAGAAGTAAAAAATGAAAATAAAAACGAATCAATGCTTATTTAACAAATATTTTAAAAATTAAAATAAAAATAAAAACAATGAAAATGATTTTTATAGAGAAATTAAAAAATAGTTAAAACTTGTTTTTATTTTTCTATTTTCATTTTTCTTATCAATAATATTATAATATATTAATTAATAAACGCAATTTTACTTTTTATTATACTCAAAATAATCTCTTAAAAAACTAACCAAACACAATTTTAAAATCAGTCACAATAATTCTCAAAATAATCTAATTTTACTTTGTATTAAAAATAAAATTATTTTAAAACTAATTCGAAAAGCACGTACAAATTCCAAAACCCAATAATAATTAATATAGTCTCATTTTCCTCCTACGTATAAACACAATATATAGTGAAATAGTAGTAGCAAACTGGCTATAAATATATATATATATATATATATTTATATTATATCATCAAAAGCTGTAATCCGATTTGATAACTCTCTTGCTCGTCCCACCTTTCTTCATCAACCCTATCCCTTCAACAACGTCCTTTTCTTCTTCTTCTTCTTCTTCTGCTTTCTCTTCAACGACGTCGTTAAATGCCGGGTGAGAGAGAATACTGTTGAGCAACCGGGTCCCTCTCAAAGCGTTCGTCAATGGCAGATGCCCCTCGGGAGTATCGCCGTTGATCTCCCAGACGAACTCCGTCGGAAACGACCTGTAGTTGTAGTGCTCGAACTCGGTGCTGTCTAGCTTCTTCATCCACCGGACTTTGATGAAGAATCTGGTGAAGTCGTTGTCGACCTTGTTGAAGATCTTTTTCTGGACGCTGTACCCGAATTTTCCGTCGCTGAAGGTTCTCCAGAGCTCGTCGATGGCTTTGAGGTCGGATTCGGGGATGTACTGGACTTCGGAGAAGAAGACGTAGCCACGCTGCTGGGCGGCGTCGCCGGCGAGGGCGATGACGAGGCGGCGGGTCTCCTCGTCGGCCTGTCGGAAGTCGGCGGCGGCCAGATGGCTGCGGAGGAGGTCAAGGGAGGTCGAGGAAGCGGCGGCGGAGAAAGAGGAGGAAGTGGTGGTGGTGGCGTTTGGGGAGAGAGAAAATGTGAGGGTGGAGGAGGAGAGAGAAGTGAGTTTGGTTGTGTGGGTGGTGGTGGGTTTGAGAAAGAAAGAGGGAGCTGCGTCTGAGGAATGGTGGCGTTTGAGGAGAGAGTGGTGGTTGTGGGGTATGGAGTGGAGAGTGTTTGTGGCCATTGAGGAGTGAGAGAGAGAGAGTTCTAGAGAGAGAAATAGGAAGAGAGAGATGGGTTTGGTTTTTTCTTGGGTTTGGCTCTTTTTATTTATTTATTTATTTATTTTTATTTTTGTGTGTTGGGTAATGGTGGTGGAGAGGTTTGGAAGAAGAGAATGAAAGAGGGAGGAGGGAGAGATAAATAGATATGTGGAGGGAAGAGGAAAGATAAGATATGAGTGAGGAAAGGAAATGTGGAAGAGATCAGCATGTGAAATATAATGGTGGATTTTGATTGGTCAGCTGTGGCTGAGACTGGATTTTCTTTCTCCTCTTTTTCTTTTTCTTTTTCTTTTTCTTTCTTTTTTTTTTTTTTTTTTTGGTTTTGTCTGACTGGCATAAATTTATATCATTGAGTGTAGTTTTAATAGTTAGTTCAATATTTATCTGTTAATGGATATTATTTTTTTAATTGTAAGATATTAATATGATGGTTGTATATAAGTTAGATAATTTATATAAAAAAATTAAATTTTAATACTTAATGAGTAATTATTAATGGAACTATAACGTAACCATTAAAAACTCGTCGATTTTTTTAAAAAAAATTCTTAATTTTTCAACCAGAATAGATACTAACAAAGTAATAAATTATTTTAAATAGAAAAAATAACGAATTAACGTTTAAGCTGTAATTTATTTTATCATATGGTGTGATAATTTTATGCATAAAGTATTTAAAATAAATGTTTTATATTAATTAGATTGATATGTGAGAAAAGAATAAAGAGGATTTTATAAGAGAAACCACTTTCAGAGAAGAAAAAAATAACCCTGATGAAAGAAAGAAATAAAAAAAATGATAAAAGAATTTAAGACAACCTTATTGAGTCTTATTCACTAAATAAATATTTTTAAAATTTTAAGTGATATATAAAGAAAAAGAAGGGGCAAAATAGATAGACCATATTTTTGTATAATAAAAAAGGGAACTCATATATAAATATATATAGTTTAAAAAATTAATTATTGTATACTATTATTATATATAAAAAAAGTTTTCTGTGAATTATATAAAAAAGGTGTAGCTAATTATAACTAATGGTTTAATATATATGAAGGTGAGGAGGAAGAAGAAGAAGACATATTAAAACATATTAACACAAGAAGGCAAAATAGATGGGTCAAATTTTTGAATAGTGACCAAAAAGAAACTCCCCTTTATAATATAGTAATAGATCTAGTATCTTTTTCCTCAAATTTTGTTGCAAGGAAATTAATTATAAAAAACAATTAAGGAATTTCCCTAAGATTCTAACCAAGATTTTTTTTTTTTTTTTTTTTAGGCTCTATCAGAAAACATGTCTATAAAAATAATGAAAGAAAGAAAGCTGAAACGAAGAAAAAAAAAAATTTCAGATTTACAACAACAGTATAAGTTTTTTTTTTTTAAAATGAAAAGTATAAGTTTTATAAAAGGGTCCTAGTTAATCTTCATTAATTAAGCTTTATTGTCGGCCATTAAGGAATAACTGTTCCTTGTGAAAATGATTCTTAGGATTGTAAGTCTAATCAATGGTCATTTAGAAGATCATTATCTTATGATTCTTATCTTATCTTACACTGCTAAAGAAATTGTGCCCAAGAAAAAAGAAAAGAAAAGAAAACAAATGTCCTTTTTTATTCAATCATTTGTTTGTGTTCTCTCTCTTTTCCCCCTTCCGGGTGGGGTACAAAAGAAAGTGAGAAAAGCGAATCGTGGAATAATGAGGGAATTCCGACAAAATAAAATTGTATTTTATTATTTGAGAGAAAAATTCTCCAATTCCCATGTGGTTGAGGTTGATGGATAAGTAAAAAGACTCATTTTAATTCGTTAATTTAAATTTTTAATTCGAGTTAAAATGTAATTTTATGTAAAATTTTTTTATTATAATAAAAAAATTAAATACGATTATTTTTAAAAGTTTTTTATTATAATAAAACTCAAATTCTAAACTTGAACCGGTGAAATGAACAAGACTAAAAATAATAACATAAAATGAACGGGTGTCCTCCACAATTCACTTTATATGACGTGATATTTTTTTTAAAGCAAATTATAACAAGATCAATACACAAGGGCTTATTTAGTATGCAAAATTAAGGAAGACGGAATAGAATTAAATTTTAATGCTGTGTTTGGTGAACATTTTTAAGAGTTAATGCTGTGTTTGGTGAACATTTTTAAAAGATTGGATTAGATAAACTTTTATCAGCTCGTTATTAATTTTAATCCCCTTAGAAGGGATCGTTGTTATCCCTAACCTTTGACTTTTACATTGTGAAAAACACTAGAGACCTATTTATAATTTTTATAAAATTTGGAATCAAAATGTAATTTTTCAAAAATTGGGGGGCAAATTGCAATTTTTATGAGTAAAATATGTAAAAAAAAATTATATTTTTTCCCCTCAAGTTTTGAAAAATTACAATTTAACCAAATGTCAAATCTTTTTACAAAAATGCCCTTTTCCTAATAACACAACACTAAACATCGGATTGGGTTAAACTAAAATCGAATAAGATCTTTCTTATCCGTTGCGATCCATTGCCCAAAAATTATGCTATCCAATGTGTTCCTATCCTGCGCACCAAACGAGGCCAAAATACTAACTTGCACAGCCTTAAATGAACGTGTATTTAACAAAATTACGTTATTTACCTAAAAGAGAAGTCCAAAATACGGGCTTGTTCTTTTAGAGTTTAACTTGAGTATACTTCTTGAGTTGAATTTAAATTATATGAACTTGTAACTTGAGTTTGTGTTTGATTGTGTATATTTGAGTTATGGTTTGAGATAATAATCTTTTTGAGTTTGTGTTTGAGTGAGTCAAAACTTGAATTTGTATTTAGATAGTATTTTAATAAAAACTCAATGCTGATGAAAAATTTTAATAGGGTATATGGGTCGGATATTATTCGTCTTTTCTTGTCAACGCATAGAAAAAAAAAGCATCTCAATCAGAATTAAAACGAAAAAGTTATAGCATTTTTAAGAATAAAAAAAATATTATTCATTAATTTGAGTTCGAGTTTCTGAACTCGAGTTAAAGAGGAAACTTGAATTCGAGTTTAAGTCCTAAACTCGAGTTTGAACTCGAGTTTAAACTTAAAAGAACATGAACTTGAATAAAATTGTAACTCGAGTTGCCTTTTTTTGAATTTTTCACTAAAAAAAACAAGCCCGTAGTTTTCTATAACTCAAAATGCAAGATATAAAATAACAAATAACCTACCTATCTACTATAAAAAATGGAAAATACATATATACCTAGAAGCATCAGTTGCGTGAAGGCCGCTTGAGGTGGTACGAACATGTCTAACGTAGACCGCTAGAAGCACCAATTCGAACTTGAGACGACATTCTTATACCTAATACTAGAAGAGGGCGGGGTAGACCAATAATTACGTAGACTGAAGTAGTTAAGAAAGACATTCTAGATCTAGGCATTCAGGAAAGTCTAATTTTGAACAGAGCTGTGTGGAAAAGTGAAATCTATATAGCCGACTTTAATTAAATTGGGATTAAGGCTTATTGTTGTATATATATCTTTTTACTGTAATCTAACGACTATGACTACGAAACCATAGTCTATTCGAGCATAGACTATAGTGGGGACTCTAGACTACGGTTAATAATCAGTTTAATGTCAGGTATTATGTGGCCTAAAGGTCTCTTATTCAACTATTTAGACCATGTTTGCTCAAATATAAAGGGGTCAAGTTATCATGATTATTTCTGCTATCCACATAAAGTCATTGTCAATTTTATGATCAGGAACAACATTGCCAAAAGCCAAAAATTTAGGATCAAAGTGTCACATTGCTATTTATTCTAGAGTACCTGTGCTAATATACCCTTCTTTTTTTTTTAATAAAAAGGTTTCCTAAATTTTCTTTTCTTTCTATTTCTAACATAATACGTGGGTGATGGTAGTAATCATCAGTAAGTATTCACCCATGGCTACCAAAGAAATTGATATCATAAGAGAACATCTATGATTAACATCTTTAAGCACCAAGTATATAAAAATGAAAGTGAGTACTGAAGAAAAGAGCTTAGCTTGCCTAACCGCCTTTGCTTCTTCTCCAGACTGGTAAGAGGGCTTCAAACTAAAGGTCATATACAAAAGAACTTGTGTCCAGTATTGACATTACTTGCTATTAGACAAGAAGGAGAGAGCCTGTCAATCATCCCCAAGATTAATGTTATAACAACATGACAATCGGCGAGCGGTTCCGTCAGCCAAGAGACCATCTATCATCTCGTATTTTTTGTAATTCTGTTTCAGGCTTTCTTCTTGCTGCTTCGTGAGATCCTCTTCTTTCTTTTGTTGTTGCTACAAAAGGAGTAAAACTGTGAGCATAGTGACAGAACAACAGAACATTCTAAAGGACGGTCTTGTATAAATAAACAAGAGTACTGTGGTCACAAGCTAATTACTAAGTACACCAGATTACCGTATGCATGAACGCAGCCTCAGCAGAATGCTTTCGACAAAGGTGCTTAAGTTTCTTGGCTACCTCAAAATCGGGATCACTTGGGTCAACCCAACGAAATTGTAATTTTCTACCAGGCTTTATTGGACGATCATCAAACATCTCTGCTTCTGCATGACGTGCCCTCACGGGCCTTGGCATCCCGGACATCATGAAAGGGAACTGTGCTAGCGTTGAGACAATGGAAAAGGCCTGCTTTGAGGTCTCCATTTCTATGAGTGCGCACTGCGGAATATTTCCTGGCACCAAGTAGTTTGGAATAAACTGTATATTTACAACAGTCCCAAACTGATTTAGAGCAGTTCTCAGGACAGATTCCGTAACACGTGGTGAGAGGTTGTCAATGTACACTGTGCGTTTAACCTTATCTTCAAAGGCAGCATACTCTTCTTTGTTTGGAGTCCCCATGCAGAAAATAAGATCTGCCAAAAAACAAGATCCAAAATGAAGAGGGAAAAACTCAGTACGTTCACTCCAATATCTTTGTCAAAGTTGAATTTTAGTTATTCGAATATAAAATTGCACATGCATAAAATAATCCTAACATTAGAGCTCAGAGAAATAAAGGAAGCTACAAAAATAAAGGATGCTACAAATAAAAGCACTTATATGACACTCCGATACCAGGAAAAATGTACAAACTAATATGAAACTTTAATTCCATTCATATTTCGTAGGACATTCCACCACAAAATCATGTTAATGTGGTAGCGCCATTTAATCAGGAATCCATATTTGTCGAGGAATTTCCACGTAGATCAATGTAATATACCTCGTCTCTCCTATTAGGTTTTCACAAGATTAAAATTTCTTTTTTAATACTTAAACTACCTTACAATGTATACGAATCCCCCATATTATGCAATTCTTTTACTTTCTCCCCTTTTGAATTAAAGGCAAACAAAGAGCACACAGAGAGCTAATAGTCTATATAAAAATTGGATTGCAGGAAAATTGGATTAGACAAGTTTTCATTTCATTCACATTCCCTTTATCTCCATCTTAAAGCTCTAATTATTTATGTTTCTGTGTTTTTGCCTTTTGTTAAAACTGGCAAATTAATTTTTTAAAACTTGTTTAAATAATTTCCAGGAAACTTACCGCTATTGTAATAAAGAGTTCAAAACATCTTGGACTTATTAACAAGGGTTATTCAAATGAAAAACTTGTGGTAATTTGACTAGAAAATTCGGAGGAAAGCCTAATACAAGAGCGAGGACTCTATTCATCTACACGAAAAATCTAGTCAACTTCCTATGGAATTGAAAACTCAAATCGGTGAAATGAACGAGGCCTTGATATTTTTGTTTAATTCCAACATTGTCTAAAATGCTAATTATTATTATTTTTTTTAAAAAGAAACTATTAATGACATTAGTATATCCCAGAAATCATTACCAAAGCATTTAATAGAAGCTAGCCAAAATGACAGCTTATAACTCTAGCCTAAATCTCATAGATCAGCTCAGTAATTGGACTGAAAAGTGAAATGGAAATAAATTCAAAAACTGATTCTGAAGGGGAAAATATGAAAGGCGTTTGGTTGTGGTAGAAAAATAATAAGAAGAAAGAAAGAAAAAGAGGCAAACACAAATAGAGAAATCGCAGAGTAGATTTTTGAGCAGCCAATCAAGGACAGAAACAGAAATCTAGTCATGGAAGAACAAAGCAATGTTTGGAGCAATAAATATAAAAATCGATCGAGCAACAAGAGAGAGAGAGAGAGAGAGAGAGAGAGAATACCCAAAACGAATCAGTGAATGGATCCGCTCTACAATTCCTTTCAACCAAATTCTGTACCTCAAACAAAGACACCTTGTTGTGAACCCTAATTTCCTACTGATTTCCTTTTCCTCTTTTTTTTTTTAACCTAAGAGTCTTTTTGTTTGGCAGCTATGGTCTATAATGATGATCAGAAGGCTATTTTGTTGGGCCTCTTTTTAGCCTGAGGGAAGATTGGGTCTATTTTGGGACCTACAGATCCAAGATTAGCCTTATTGGGTTCATTTAAATCTTATATTCACAACTCGAGGAGAACTTGAGTTTACAAGTCATGTGAGAGAAAACATTATAACAAAAAATTTAAATTTAAATTTTTGTAAGAGAAAACATTGTAGCAAAAAGTTCGAGTTGTGAAAAGAACATGTCCTAAACTTGTAAACTTGAGTGAACAAAAAGTAATAATATCATTATGGACTTGCAAATTAATGTGCAAATATCACAACTTGTTAACATTCTTTTTCTCATTCCCTCCGTATTGAACACATATGTAATCAACTCTATTCCATATTGAAACATATTTTATTGATACTCTAAACTGTTCAAAATAATAGAGGACAAGAAATCCTCTAGAGAAACAAGAACAAAAACTAAACAAGTAGAAATTAACAGCTACAAACATAAAAACACATTTCCAACTCAAGAGAAATAAAGAAAACTCGCCATTTTCGTTTATTTTCTTTTATTGCAGGGCACAAAGTGAGAGTTTTCAATATTTAGAGGGGGAAAAGAGGGAATGACCCCAAAGTTCAGGGGCACCAGTGAGATTAATCCTTTCATCACATAACAAAATCAATTAAAGTATAATTGGATTTTTCAAATACTGCATCCAGTTCTAGTTGGATAGTCAGATAGGACAGGATAATCGGGTTAAAGGGTGAGATTTTTTGTCCCAATGAACAACACAGAAGAAGGCCTAACATATGTTTAACTTTTAATACAAGTCTACAACACTAAAAGATACTGAAGTGATACAGATAATGATATCCAAAGAAATATAAATCGAAACAACCCAAGAAAAAAAAAAACAATAATTACATTCCCCACTAAAGGAAATCAAGCATTGCCAGGTGATTTCAATCATAATCCATAAATGCAAAAAAAAAAATTTTGATTTTGAGAAGAAGGCAAAATTGATAAATGCAAATTAATTAAAAAAGAAGTTTGCCAGCAAAAAAAAAAAAAAAAAAATGAAGTACCAATTATGTTACAACCATATTGGATTTGCAGAGAACCGAGCAATGTTTTCTTTACTAAATAGTGCAAATCAAGGATGAACCCTAAAGGACTCATCAACAAAATATTGGAAGATGAGAGATGAGAATTTGGGAATGGACTTACCAAACGACAGAAAGAAAACGACAGAGAGCGTTGATGCGCAGTGTGTCGAAGAGAAATTGGGAGAGAGAATTGAAATGTTGCAGCTAGGGCACGAAAATTGGAGAGAGAAAATTAGTGGCAAAATCAGAAATGGTAACAGGTCTGCTAGGGCACGGAGGTCACGGGAGAGAAATGTGGGAAAAGGGGGGAATGGAAGAGGATAAGCAGGTGTGATTTATGACCAAAATAGGAAAATACCCCCCTACCTTGTAAAAGTGTCGCGTGAAAAATAACTTTAAAGAAAAGAGAAAATCTATGGTGTAGACCCGTGCGTGTTTCTAGAGTCAAGTAAAAGTAATAATTAGAAAAAAAAAAAACTCATGCAGTTAACTAAGTGATTGTCCCGTTTAGTTCATAGATTAAAATTATGTGATTAGAATTATTTTTAATTTATGTGTATTTTTTATGAGAGAAAATATTATAGCGAACCACGAATCATGATTCGAATCAGGGAACGAATCCCTTTACCAAACGGGTGATTAGTTTATAGATTCAGAATCATGATTCAAAATTATTTTTGATTTACGTGTATTTTTTATGAGAAAATATTGTAACCCACAACGAATTATGATTTAAATCATGACACGAATCTACCAATCAAACACACTTTAAGAGTATGTTAGAGTCAAATAAAAGTAATAATTAGAAAAAAAAAATTATGCAGTTAACTAAGAATATATTCATTTGTACAAATTTGAGTTGTGTATGTCAGAGAGAAAAATACTATAGTAAAAAAATTGAATTTAAATTAAAAAAAATACTGTAATAATATGACTTGTGTCATAAAATGAACAAAACTTAAGTTAAATAAAAATGAAAATCAAATGACAAACTACCATTAAATAAAATAAATGCGAAAAATAAATAAAGAACACTAAAATTTATAATTGTTCACTTTCAACAAGAGGTACGTCCACTGTGTCTGATGGTTTCACTATAAAATGACGGAGTTACAATTGTGCTCGAGTACAAGTCATGATTAATAATAAATTTAGGCAGGGTATTCGTAAGTGTATGACATGAAAATCCCCCTTTCGAAGTGTATGCCTCTTCTATTTATAGGTTTGGTGAATGTCGTGATGTAGTGACATGAGATAGTGGATAGTTGTCACTCCTCTCCTTGGTTGTGGGAAACTAAGTGGAGTGATGGTGTGAGGTAGTGGGTGGTTACCACGTACCCATATTCTCACATTCTTCAAGTGATGGACATGGAAAACTCACACCCATAAAGATAAGAACGGTCTGGGAGAAGATAACTGCTCTAGTACGTGTAAATGGATAGGTGCAAGTAACGAGCAATGAGCAACGAGCAATCGAGCAATCGAGCAACGAGCAATCAAGTAATCAAGAAATCGAGCAATCAAGCAATCGAGCAATGAGCAATCGATTAATCGAGCAACGAGCAGCAGGTAATGGTCATCGAGCAACGAGCAAGGAACGATGAGTTAAGAATGACGAGCTGTGAGTAGTGAGCTATGAGAGTCGAGCCGTGAGCGGTCAACCATGAGCTGTGAGAATACTCATGAACTTCAACAAGTCCCAAGTGCCCTGTGCGCATAAGATGGTGAGTGAGAAAATAGTTCTCCTAAAGTCACAAGCAACAAAGTAGTTCTCACAAAGGAAGTCGAGCATCAAGCACACTGTTGGGTGACCGTTGACTATCCCGAAGAGAAAATGATGAGTCGAGTATCCTGATGGGTGACTACTGAGTAGTCAAGTAGGTGGTTAATGAGAGGCGAGTACTCAGGCGATGACCATCATGTAGCCGGAGAGGTGATTATTGATTGGTGACTAGCGACAAGTAAGATGTGAGTAATCATGCGTTAGGGGTGATCAAAAACCTTATAGAAGATGCATTGGCCAACTTACTGACAATCCACTAGTGAGTAGTCGATTTAGTGACTATTAAGTATCAAAACAGGGAACTATCAGTTGGCGAATAAATCAATAGATGAAT
>NW_010361298.1:821659-823589 GCF_000414095.1 Morus notabilis | reverse complement strand
AATGCCGAGCATCAAGAGTCGAGTGACGATCGAATGACCACACTCATAGTGTGTTGCAAAATGACTTATCTTTCATGTCGAAAATCAAGGATCGATTGATCGACTAAGGACTACTCCAAACGGTAAGTGACTACTAGCTACGTGTATGGTTGCGATACGTAGGCAAAATTAAGCACCAATAGTTAGCCCCTTACTCCTTAGCCGAAGTCATTCAGATCAAGGAGTGAGAAAATTTAAGTGTTGACAACTTTAAGAAGTGGCCGTTTGCATCAAGTATACCGAAAAGTGCCCGGATCCGATTTCGTTATGTGCTTATGACGATTTTATGAGCAACATACTTTGAATAGCGAGCAGCAATTAGTAAGCTGTAAGTGACTAGCAATGGATGGCAAGTCGTGATCGGTGAGCAATAAACGGTTAACTTTAGACAAGGAAGCGAAAACTTGAGTGAGCCCTCAATCCTCGATTGAGCGAGTCGAACGAGGAGCAAGAGCGGTGAGCTCAACCTTAGACAAGGAAGCGAAGATTTGAGTGAGTCGAGTTGCATGGTGGCTGGTGAACTAACCAAAGGCGAGTCGAGCCGAATGGTGGCAGGTTAGCCAACTAGAGGCGAGTCGAGCTAAATGGTGACAGATGAGCCAACCAAAGGAGAGTAGAACCAATAGTTGCTAGGAGCCAACCAAAGGCAAGTCTTGGTAAATGGTGGCAAGTGAGCCAACCAAAGGCGAGTAGAGCCAAATGGTGGTTGATGAGCCAACCAAAGGCAAGTCAAGCCGAATGGTGGCTAATGAGCCACCTATTGGCGAGTCGAGCTGAATGATGGCTGAAGTGCCACCTAATGGCGAGTCGAGCCAAATGGCAACTGATGAGTCACCTGAAGGTGATTTGAGGCGAATGGCAATTGACGAGCCTGCTAACGGCGAGTTGAGCCGTATGATGGCTGACGAGCCACGTAACGGTGAGTTGAACCAAATGATGGCTGATGAGCCACTTAACAGCGAGTCGAGCTGAATGTCGACGAGTATTCTCTGAGGAGTCAAGCACTTATAAATAAATTGAGTTGAGTCGATTTTGCCTTGTTGAGGTACGTTAGCTTGTATAGTGGGTAGCATAAGCACGCATTAGCGGCAATGCCGAATAACATATGGGTGTTAGCGTTGCAAGCGATGTGTGCGCTTTGGCAACTATATACTTATGGCATGTTTGGTTGGAAGGAATGGAATGGAAAGGAAACATCATTCTGATAATTCCATTGTTTGGTTGCTTTATTTTGGCTAGGAAAGGCTTTCCGTGGGAAAGCTGATTCACTCAATTTGAGTGAATCCTCATTCAGGTGGGGGGTGGCTTGAATGGCCTTTCCATTCAGCCATTTTATTTTTTTCACCCAATTTGCCCCTCGTCTCCCCTCGTCCCCGATCAAAAGAAAAAGAGCCCTAGCCGCATCTCCCCTCGCCGCATCTCCCCTCGACCACGACTCTAACTGAGGCCAGCGCAGACACTTGACAGACGGAAGGTCGTCTGTTGACGCCGACGACGAGAAACGACTGCAGGTACAATCTTCCCTCTTCTTCCTTCGTGGTTCTTGGAGATCTCTCTGTTCTGGGTTTGTTTTGATTTTTTGAAATCTTCTCTCATTTTCGTTCTGGATCCGTAATCAAATCCCTATTTTCGTTCTCATTTTTTGAAATCTTTTCCTTTTCTCGGTTGGTTTTGGATTTTTCGGAATCTTCTTGCTTCTGCAGAGTCGTTTTCTCCGATTTCTGAAATTTGAGATAATGCAATGGTTCAAATATTGGCTGTTTTGATTATTTGTTTGATTATTTCCTTTTCTCGGTTGATTATTTGTTTTCATGCTCGCTGAAATTTGGCCGTTTTCTCCGATTTCTGGATTTGTGGATTCGATTTTGGATTTTAGTTCGATTTTTATTTC
>NW_010361298.1:800323-819573 GCF_000414095.1 Morus notabilis | reverse complement strand
GAATAATATGCATCGCTTTGAATTGCTTTTTATCTATAGTATTTGCAACATACTATTTATATATCATAGAGGATGTTGATGTAATATTGTATACGTGTTTGTTCTTTGTTATAATTAGGATGAACACTTCCAAATCCAGAGGTCCAGGTCAAAATAAACGGTTTTGGAATGAAGATGAGGATAAATTTTTAATTGAAGCTTTAATGGAGTTACATAATGAGGGAACGTATAAAGCAGAAGGTAACTTCAAGGCGGGACATCTGCATGCGCTTGAGAAAAAGTTACATAGTAGGTTGCCGGGATGCGACTTACTAGCTAGGCCACACATAGAGTCTAGAATGAAAACTTTGAAGACTAATTTTCAAATAGTGCATGAAATGCTAACTGGGCCTAATTGTAGTGGTTTCGGATGGGATCCGGATAGAAAAACGGTTACAGCGGAGAAGCCGGTATGGGAAGCATATCTTAAGGTACTTTTTTTTTTAAATTTAGTTCTTTTAAGATATGGAAATTTTATGGTGAAGGACATTACATGCATGCACGTCACAATTTTATGGTTAAGGACAATGTTATGTTGTTATGCACGTCCAATATTATTAACTTGCATACCATGTCAACATATAATTTAAATGGTCCTGGGGCATGAATGAACTTCGAAGCAGGTATGGACAGGATTATGCTAATGTTTCATTGTATTAAAATTCAGAGTCACAAGGAAGCGTTACCGTTTAAGACCAAGGCTTTTCCCTACTATGAGGACTTGTGTATGGTTTTCGGCAAAGATCGTGCAACAGGTATGGGTGCCGAGGCTGCTGCTGATGTAATTAAGGAACTTGAAAAAGAATCAACTGATGATATTAATATTGACAATGATTTTGTCAATGACATTCACAATACTACCTTTGTGGATGAAGCACAGTCAATGTCTTTCTCACAAGCATCGGCTATTCCTCCAACTCAAGCTCAATCTCAAGGGTCGTCAAAAAGAAAAAGGAAGACTACAAAGGACTCGGGGGCTTATGAAGCCATTGAAAGATCATCTGCTTTACTTGCTGGTGTTATTGAAAAGGCAAGTGAACGTTTAAGTCGGGCTATCAGTGAAGACATGACAGAAAAACATAGCCGGATTAGGGATGAGCTACAAAGGACCACAACCATTACCGCACTTGAACGACATAAGGTAGCTCGGATGATGATAAAAGATGATGCTTTAGTTTCTTACTTTTTTAGTATCCCTGATGATGAAAAAGAGGAGTGGGCTAGAGCTTTGCTTGCCGGTGATATTTAGGAGCCTCCGATTCTTTTGGTATTGTAAGTAATTAGGATTATGCTGCACTTTATTAAATTGTATTAATTAGGAACTTGCTTCACTTAGCATATGACTATATTTTGGAATTATATATGTAGTTGGCGTACGGAGATTCATGACACGGGCAAATCTGAATTTAATTATTTATCTGAATTTGTTGCACCCAATTTCGGTTTTGTGTAGTCCAAAAGGAGAGAAATTTGATAATTGAATTCTCAATTTTATTGTTCCAACGTTATTGTATACACTCAATTGTATATATGTAGTTCAATTGATTATATATATATATATATATATAATCGTGGATGTTGCAGGCATAAGTGTGGCAAGTTCAAAACATGTTTTTCATGCTTTACTTGCCACGGTAGGATGTTGCAGGCATAAGTATACTATCTTCATTTTCACTTTTTTTTTTGTTTTACCACGGTAGGATTGCAGGCATAAGTGGATGTTGATTTTATGCTTATTTTTATTGACTATAAGTGATATTATGTTATGACTTAGTGATATTATTTACAGGGATGAGATGTTGATTTTTTTTTTAAAATTTATGTATGCATTAATTATTAAGAAACTATAGTGTGACAATATTGCATAAAAATTATATTGACAGGGGTTAAAATTATATTTTTCACAGAACATATAATGGTAGATGTCAAAAGTTATCATATTTAAGCTTGTGATAATTTATTATTACATAAAAATATCAAATATTATTTTTTTTACAATTAAAATATAGTTTTTAAATTACTATCTTTCAAATAAAAAGTTTTTTTCAATAATTAAATTATGTTTTTACTATTTTAATTAATTAAAATATTAAATTATTTAGGATTATTAATCAAGGGTATTTTTGTCAAAATACAATTTTTTCAATTCCATTCCATTATCAACCAAACAGCATAATCCTCATTCAGGTGTTGATTCCATAACTCCAATCAAACAATGGAATCAGTTTATGATTCCAGCGCATTCCAATTTCATCCCCATTACCATTCCCATTACCATTCCTATTACCATTCCGTCACTGTAACCAAACGCACCCTTAGTCTTACTTAGTAGCTTCTTCTTTCAGTCACCTTTACTTGATGTCGTTAATTTAGTTAGCGAATGGCCCCACGGTGGGGGCCAAACTGTAGAAGGTAAAATCTACAATTAGAGAAATCTAGGACCAATGATTGAGTTAGGAGTCATCCATTGGTGAAATTGATTCGCTGCGAGAACGAAGGCGTTAGTAAACGTGAAACTAAATGAAAGCAATAAAAATACACAAGGAATTATAGTAGTTGGTTTCATTGAAATTGATATTTAATTTGTTATTTTGAGGGTGTTTTAATTGTTTTATAATCTAAAATTTAATTTGAATTTAAACTGATTAAAATATTAAAAAAACATCATAAATTTTTATATTCTAACAAAAAAATTCATAAAATTTTTAATTTACATTCAATCAATAATGGATGCATCATAATTGAAAGTTTAAATTAGTTTTAAATTCAAACTGAATTTTAAACCATAAAGCTACCAAAATACCCCAAAAATAACAAATTACATGTGAACTTTCCTTAAAAAACCTAACAGAGGAGGCTTTTTGGTTAAAAATATTTATTGTTAAGGAGGAAAGGATGTTGCGTTTCAAAGATTAAGAGACAAAGTGTTATAAGGGATACAGTTTAGAGAGAGTTTTTTAAATTAATCCAAGAAATAAATCGGGAAAATGCCACAAGAGCAAATCAAATATATGAAAGGGGAAAAAGGCCATAACTCCAAATCAAATATATGAAACGATGCAAAATGCATTTTTTAAGTTTAGGATTAATTATAAAAGCTCTCCGAATTATGACCCTTATAACACTTTATCCTCTGATCTTTAAAATGTAACATCCTTTACCTTCTTAAATATGAAACGTCAACAAAAAAATCCCTTTCCATTAAGATTTCTAACAAAAGTGACACTTGTTACACATATATGAGTTGTTTTTAAATAGTTTAGTGCAAAGTTATTGTTCTACCCATCACTTTTAAATTTACCTTTCTTAAAAACATATAATTTTCATTTAATATGATAATAAATAAAGCGAAACAGTAGAACAAAATTTTTAATCTTACCCTTCATATTAATTAATTAATTGAAACTCTTTCAGCAAAACAAATAATTAATAATTAATAATTATTTAAATTCAAAATTTTTTTAAACTTAACTCATAGAATATTTTTAGTAACATTTTTCAAAACGTCGGCATTCTAAAAAAATGTTGATATAATATATATAGTATATATTACATGCAAATTAGAATTAAAATGATTTTTAAGATTGACTATTTTTTAAAAATTTAATATTTTTTAAGAATAGATCAGATTTACTAAAATACCTTCGAATTATACTATACATCAGTTTTCTATTAAAAACTTTAAGAGAATAAAGTTTTTTTTATTAACGATTCATAGTTTGAGAGAAACGAATGTTACGTTTTAAAAATCAAAAGGTAAAGTATTACATGAGTCATAATTCAGAGAAAATGTTTGTAATTAATCCTTAAGTTTATTACACTATTAAACATAAAATTATTTATGAGCATGGATTTCGATGATGAATTGTAAAGACACTGGCGAATAATTATATATATATATACATATATATATATATATATATCTTTTTACCCAATTTTATATTTGGTTATATTTATAAGTGATAATATTTATGATAACAAATATAGTCTTGTGGTCTTTTCAAAATTCATAAGAGTTGGAATCCAGACAAGTTAATTAATACATATAATAACATTTATGCTTTGCTAATTACTTGCTTTAGTGATATAAAATATATACATATTGCCTATTGTCTCTTAACATAACTTTAAATGCAATTCTACAATAAACTTCCAAGCCCATGAAAAGAGTCTCATACTTATATAACTTAGAGCAAATATCAATTTTCAGGGGAAAAAAAGAAAAGAGAGGATTAAAACTTGATTATTTTTATCATCTTTTTAGAATGAAATTGAACTTTTTCCAAATTAAATAATCTTGTGCAAATGTTATATATTTCCAAAGGTAGTAAGTTCATCTTAAAAAAAAAATGTCCAAGAGTTTCCGGTTGATATATTTCTTAACACTCACCTTCATCTTCGCCATAATCCTCAAACATTCAGGTAAATATTACTTATGAAGAACATGTTTGTATAATATTCAAATTATTTAAGAGATATTTGTTTCCTGTATTCACTTCTGATTTTGAATCATGATTTAAGGTTATTTACAGTATTTTTCTCTCACAGTTAAATATGAATTTGTCTTCGTCGAGAGATTATATGTACATTATTTACGTGGCAATATTTTGTAACATTATTTACGAATCTATTTCGGTGTCTAGTGAGAGAATAAGGTTTGTTTGTACAGCTGTCTGAGACCTCATTCTTTCTATAATGCGCTAATTTTTTAATCAATTAAAGGTTTATATAATACTTAGGAAAAATTAATGTAGCGAAAACAGACCAAAAACAAAAAATTTGGTTGTCCTAAAAAGTTGTAAAGATTTTTTTTTTGATGATATTGACAAAAAAAAAAGAAGACTTGTTTTCTCAGTTTAAATAAAAACCAAAGTTCAAGAACAGTATAAAAAGTAGAAGGAATTACAACAGCTACAACGTTATCATGTGGGAGGAAAAAAAAGCAGAAAAAAAAGAGAAACGAATAGAAAGCAAAGATCGAGAGAGAATAATGGAGAGAAAGACAAGAATTAAACCAGATGAAGACAGATAATACTTGTATTTTCTAAAAAAAACAAAAAGAGTTATTTTATATCATTTAAAAATAAAAATAAAAAGCAAGTTGTCTAGAAAAAAGTGGTTGCTTATTCTTTTTGTTATAATTAATTAAAAACTCGAATCAGCGAACTAAACGGGCCCAAAATACTCAAGAATTACAAACAATTTTTAGATGCAGCTAATTAAAACTGTTCCTTAATTTTTATCTGACAATAACAGAAAACTAGATCAGTAACTTGCTAGTAGTTATCCATTATGTTCTTATGTATAAAAACTATGTCAATGTATTTAAGATTAATTCGTGTTTATCATATCAAAATGTAGATGACATAGTGTAAATTAAGTTGATTGCAAAAGCGATTGTGCTAAAAGTATTAAGGATACTACATATATATATATATATATTTATATATAGATACATACATAAATATATACATGCACGCATACATACATACATACGATCTAAATCCTATTTTGAAAAAAAATTAGATAATCAATTTTCAAATAATCAACTTTTTCTAATTCCTTTTCCTGACACAGAATCAGAGCTAATAATCCATTTACTTAAGGAGATAAGATATTGTTATATTGATGAAATTTGTAAGTTTCGATGTGAAGAAAAATATGGATCTCCATTTTTAAGAGTTGAGGGATGTTGTCAGAAACGTCGACACCAACCACGGGGTAAATGTTATTGTTTCATATTAAAATAAACATCTAGTTTTACAAATTATTACATATATCAAGGCTAGAATGTTTAATAACTTTTGTATTATACTGTATAAAGTATATTGTATGGTATAAAATCATTTTATTTGAATTTTTACCTTTTCAACGGTCGTTAAATTTGTATAATATTTAAATTTGTATAATATTTAACAACGGTTCTAAATTGACATTAAATCTAGAATTCATGCACATTTACCTGCGTCCAAGCGTAGATTAGAAGATGATTTCTCTATAAACCGTCGTCTCAAGTTTGAGTTTTTGTAGAGGGTAAAATCTACAATTGATGAAATCAAGGGGAGTCATCAATTAAAGAGATTAGTCCACTGCAAGAACGAAAGCGTTAGTGAATGAGAAAATAAAAGTAAAACAGTAAAGAGACACATAAATTTATAGAGGTTCACTCGTTAACGAGAGTTACCTCTTCTATCGAGCTCTAGTGGTTTCACTATGTTTGATAAAAAGCGTTATAATGAGTCGAAGAGAGAAGAATGAGATGAGAGAGAAATGGAATGTTTGAGAATACAAAAAATCACGGGAAAAATATATTTGAGGTGATGAATCCCTTGTATTTATAGCTTATGAGGCTCTACAGTTGTTTCCCGTTTTCTTGCGATTTGGTCTTCAATTTGTGATCCTTGTATCCTTTTTAAGTGATATTTGACATTCCTTTACAGATTCACATTCCCATTGACCGGTCAAACGTGACTTATTACCCTTTTCGAGTTGACTCTGCTTCTTTATTGCGCGGTTGCTAAGGATTTAGTTTCCTTATGCAGAGATCAATCAAAATCACTCAATTGGCGTGTTGCTTGCAACCTAAGTCAACCGTTAATTTTTTTTTCACCTTGATTCCTCTAGCTTGACTAGATGATTCCTTTCCCTTTCAGGCTGATTTGATTGTCAATTCCTGTTTAAGGAATGTATTAAGGATATTCTTCTCGTGACTTAGTGCCTAAGGTTGAGTACTGACTGTGGGATCAACTGGTGGAGTTGACTGATCGATGAGTCGTTTTAGCCTGTTTAGGGAGTCACGATGACTCGTCTACTATCCAACTGAAGTCTAAGTTATCATGTGTACGGTGATAAATGAGGTACAAAATCTGACCTCAACAAGGTTTTACGAAGGTTTCCTAAGAAACCATCATTAAATGTCATTGGCTAATCGTCTCTATTTCAAGAAGAAACTATATACCCTCCAAATGAATGATGGAAAGCCCTTGAAGAAAAACATGGATGACTTCAACCGAATTATTCTCAATTATACGCTACATGACGGTTTCATATTTCACAGATCACAACTCTATTTTTCTAACACCAGTATGCACCTCCAGCTACTGCGTGATCTTTATGGAGAAGGCCACGCGTTATATTGAGCATTGTCGAATTTGCCAGGCATCTAAGGGTAAAGCTTCTGATGCCGGGTTATATATGCCTTTCCTTATTCCAACACAGCCTTGGACTAATGTTAGCATGGATTTCGTCCTTGGACTTCTGAAAACGCAACGTGGTAATGACTCTATCTTTGTGGTAGTTGATCATTTTTCTAAGATGGCACACTTTATTGCTTCTAAGAAGTTGACAGATGCAGTCTGTGTCGCTTTGCTATACTTTTGAGAAGTTTATTGCCTCCACAGCTTACCTTTATCAATTGTGTTAGATCACGACACCCGCTTCCTTAGGCCTTATTCGCTTCGTGAATTCAAGTTTTCAATTCAAGCTGAGATGTGATATTTTCTGAGAGCTTTTAATTGTAGTAAAAAAGTTAGATATGACATTTTCTGAGAGCTTTTAACTGTAGAAACTTAAAATTAAAAACTCAAATCGGTGAAATAAACGAGGCCTTAGTTACTTTTGGCATAGTCTATGGCGTATGGTCAATACTAGTCTTCATTTCAGTTCTTCCTACCACCCCTAAACTGACGGCCAAACCAAAGTGGTGAATCACTTATTAGAGTATCTTTTACGCAGTCTTGTGGGTGACCATGTTAAATCCTGGGATTCCAAACTTGCACAAGCTGAATTCATACATGATCATGCTGCTAATCGCAGTACAGGTTTCAATCCATTTAAAGTTGTTTATGGCTTTGTTACTCGATGTCCGGCTGATCTTACTCCCCTTCTTGATCGTACATGTTTGTTGACGAGCTTCACCAAATCCACAAGCAAACGTATGATCACTTAGTCACTTCTGCTCATAAGTATAAAACTGCAGCTGATAAAAAACGCCGTCATGTTGAGTTTTACGTAGGCGATTGTGTCTGGGCTGTACTTAATAAGGATCGCTTCCCCGCTCACGAATACAACAAGCTTGTTGCTCGGAAGATTTGGCCCTTGGAGATTGTTGAGAAGATTAAACCTAATGCTTGTCGCTTACGTTTGCCTCTAGGTTATCGCACTTCTGATGTTTTCAATGTCCAGCATCTTGTTCCTTACGTTGGTGAAAACTCAGATCCTTTCCTTGACGATTCGAGGACGAATCTTTCCGACTTCGCAGGGAATGATGCAAATTAGGACTATGACGTTATTTTAAATTCAAATAGTTTGTTTCAAGCATTATCTATTTTAAGATAATTATGTTTTTTCTTTTTATCAGAGATAGGATAGGATTATGATTTTAGCCTATATATATAGGATCTCTTGTTATTTTAATTATTCAGTTTTTCCATATTATTAATAACAATCGTTGAGAATTCTCTCAAATCTTTGCGTAATACACGCTTGGCTTCGTCAATTTCTTTAGTGAACTTTAAACAGATTCTATTGTCAATGCAACGCACATATTTTATGCTAAGCCTAGATGTTTCAAAAAATGTGAACATTAATAATATTACTTGCCATTAGTGAGCAAACTGGATGACTAGTTTGCTTTTTCATAACAAATGTAAAGACTGAGAGAGTGATAAAAAGAGTGATCATAGTATTTCTCTAGTTACCGATAATCCAAAAAGATACTGAACCATCTATTGAAATAGAATGACGACAGTAATTCTCTTCTTGTCCTTCTTGCCTCCCTCCAATTGCTTTGTAGCAAGAGAATTATCTGATCCCAAACGATAAATAATGTTGTTTCATCAACATTGTAAATATCCTTTAAATGAAATTGGTCTAGTTTAGCTCATATTGTTGGAAAATTGCAGAACACGAACGAATATTTTTC
Source organism: Morus notabilis (assembly GCF_000414095.1). Classification (NCBI taxonomy): domain Eukaryota; kingdom Viridiplantae; phylum Streptophyta; class Magnoliopsida; order Rosales; family Moraceae; genus Morus; species Morus notabilis. Next base: position 810,611 of record NW_010361298.1, on the reverse strand, counting down.
ATAGATGATTAATATCATTAACAAGAAATATACCCAAAGACTATTGGGCTAAGCTCACAACAGTAGAGAGTTAATCAGTGGACATTTAGTTCATGGATTTAGAATAATTCTCGTTTTACGTGTATTTTATGTGAGAGAATCATGATTCGAGCAACGAATTATGATTCGAATCATGAAATTATGATTCAAATCATAGAACCATGACATAAATCAACCATGACATGAGTTGACTAAAATATTTTAAACAAAGTGAATCTATGAGCCTCACACAATAAAATAAATAAGTTCATCCCATTATAGCCCAAACAACACCATACATGGCTAATATGATCTAAAATATTAGTTTTTAATTACATGCTTCGTACACCACGTTTGACATTAATATGTGAGCTTAGGTAATTATGCTAGTCCATATAAAATAATTTTAACACTTATTTCTAATAAAGTATTTTCAATATTCCCCATGAAAACTAAAGTACTTTTACCAAACTGCCAGTAAGACTTGATTCCATATCTTGCATTGAACCATCCTAACCAAAGATTAAAGAATTTAAATTCTAGAGAGTTTTACCATACATTTTTTTTTTTTTTTTGCATAAAGTCTTTTTCTATAATTCAGATCATTTTTCCATGTCATATTCATTTTCTCTTTATTGGAGAAACCACTCATACAAAACTTACTCTAACACAAGGATATTTTTCATAATTTGTGCCTCTTAAAATTATTATTTTTCATCTCAGATCATGTTTATCTCGTCGAATTATTTAGAATTAATCCTTTAGGTCTCTATAAATGCATTAGTGTGGATAGAATACACCGAATCGGTACATGAAAGTGAGCCCTCTCGTGTGTTAAAATTCTATGTTTTATTTGAAAATTGTGTCTATACTTTTATTGAATGGTGATTTAATAATGTGTGTTCAATCAATTTAAAAAAAAAATCATGAAGTTTCATCCATATAGCGGGTCACATTACCGCTACCATGACTCGTATTAAGATAGAATAAGTTTTTAATAAACATTCATTTAAAAAATCACTACTTTTTTAAAATTAATAAACATCCATTTATCAATAAATTATCCAATTATCGATGAATAAATAACCTCTCAACAAAATAATTTTTCCTCGTTTCAATGGTACTAATTTAGAAATGTTTTATTGCATCACGTTTTTAGCCAATTGGTGCCGAATGTGTTCTATTTGCTGAAATAAAAAAGAAATAAATAAGATGTATGCGCGCGCTTTTTTAAAATTAATCCTACTATTCAAGAACCCCTTTTCCTCGTGATTAATACTTATATTAAAATCAAGATTTCATTATAAAACACTCTTGACCAAGCCCCTATAGCTCAGTGGTAGAGCGTCAGTCTTGTAAACTGAAGGTCCGTAGTTCGATCCTGCGTGGGGGCATCTAACCCATAATTCTAATTTTTTTTTTTTTTTTTTTTTTTTTTGATATAATCAAAAGTATACTAGTTGATCTAATTCCAAAAAAATGAAGAACAAAAGAAAAATTTCCCAAACAACTTTCCTTCGGTCGTTCCATCAATCAAAATTACTTACAATAATGCCAGCTCTATGTTAAAGCGTCACACAAGTTTTCAATAAGAAGTAATTCTCAAGATAAAACAATATTGATAATTAGGTTAGTTATTCTTTTTATATTTAAGGAGTTTCTTCTCTAGAATCAGAAAAATAAAACTATCGGTCTGTATTAAAATTATCCGTTATGTATATTTTTTTAATCTCATTTAATTTTCATCAGATTTAACGGTCAGAAAACTAATCCTACTTATAAGACGGCCTACCAAAAACAGTCTTTTTTTATATATTGTGATTTACGTTTATTCACAAACTATACTCTCACTTTTTGATCTAATAAAAAATGTACTTTTAAATTACAATTAATGTACATATATATAATTTTTCTTTTTAGAATTTTGACCTATAAAATGACTAAATTATTCTTAGAAAGAATTTGTATATGACGCTTATTTTTGTTCTCGAACAGTTATACAATCTCCTTTTAAGAATAATTTAGTGATTTCGCAAGTTAAAATCAAATTTTGATTGAGAAAAGATTTAGATTTATAGATTAAAATGTAATTCGAAAGTATACTTTTGATAAGAATAAAAACCGATGATATACTTTGAGAAATAAATATAAACTACAAGGCATAGAAAGACAAAAAAAAACCCTTGATAATTAGACCAGCGTAGTGTTAGAATTAACTACACAAAAGAAGCAAGATCGGTGTTCCAAAATAAGAGGTGGTAGTACTAGTTGTAGTAGTAGTCTAGAACTCCAGAAATACATTTTTTTTCTTTTCTTTCCAAACATTTCATATCCTCCTAGATGAGCAACTCTAAGATATATATATTTCTTTGCTTCTTAATTTTAGAAATTGTGCTGCAAGAACAAGTTTTCTTGAGGAGAAGCAGGACAAATCTCTTCTTCCAAACTTCTCAACCCGTCGTTAATGCTTCCACCATTGCCTGAATTTTTGGCTTCTGGGTTCTTCCCTTCTACATCTGCATCCGAAACCGAGGACTTCCTCCTCTGAGAAGAAGCAACACTAGGAAAAGTAATCCATGAAGGAGCTCTGAACTCCAACCTCTGATCATCGGCCTCAACGACATCGGCCTCGGATGCCGACCGATTCGAAGATCTTTGTGAGGGTTTCTTGTGCATTCTACTACTCCCCAAAACCACCTCGGTTGGCAAGATCGGTTGTTCATTACAAGGGCTGCCCATTAGCAGCGCAAGAGCTCGTTCTAATGCGGTCGTCACTTTGTCCATCGATGGCCTTTCCTTCCCTCTCATTCTTACACACTTACAAGCCACATTTGCAATCCTTTTCAACGCTTCTATATCTGATGGAAGCTTCAAAACCGGATCCAAAATCGCTGCTATATCGGCCGATTTGATAAGAGGCACCGCCCACTCGACAATGTTCACTGCCCGTTCAACTACATTCCCTTCTTCATACTGCATATGAATAGCTTTTCTCCCGCTGAGAATCTCCAACAACAAGACACCGAAGCTGTAAACGTCGGATTTGGTGGTGAGGTAGTGAAGCCGGTAGTATTCGGGATCAAGATAGCCAAGAGTTCCGGCCGGTAGCTCAGGCAATGGGGAGCAACTATCTGCAGGCCCCAACAGCGAGAGACCGAAATCAGCGACTCGGGCATTATGCTCCTCGTCGATGAGGATGTTCGAGGACTTAATGTCTCGATGGATCACCGGCGGGCAAGCATAACCGTGCAAGTATTCGATCCCCCTTGCAGCCTGGACTGCAATAGTTACTCTTCTAACCCAATCCAGCTGCTCCTTCAAGACCTTGTTCTTACCATGGAGATGCTGATGCAATGATCCATGAGCCATGTACTCATAAACAAGAAGCCTTTCTTCTCCTTCCTCACAATACCCGAGCAGATTAAGCAAATGGGCATGGTTTAATCTCGAGAGTAGATCTAACTCTGTGTGGAATTCTTTCCAGCTCTTCTGCATGTTTGGAGACATTATAGCCTGTTTGACGGCAACAACCGTGCCGTCTTTTAAAACCCCTCTGAAAACATATGAGAAGCTTCCCTTTCCCACTAAAGATTCGTCTTTGAAACCCTCCGTCGCCCTTTCTAGTTCCTCATAAGTGAACATCTGAGCCCTCCTGATCTTCAGGTCATCCAAATCTGGACGAATCTTACCGTTTTCCTTTTGAAAGCTCGAAGCATTTGCATTACTCTTCTTGGACTTGGAATCTTTGGTGGAGCATTGGCAGTCTCTCAACTTGTAACGAACGTACAAAACTGCGGTTAACGACACAACAATCACTAGGAACGCAGCAAACGCAATCTCCGCAATGATGACCGGCAGCTGCAGCGACCAAAACCTTTCGTTCTTCTTTGCCGCGAGGATAGTGGAGTACGAAGCTGAACAGTTGGAGACGCATTCCGCGGAGTTGCAAATCGAACAGTTATATTCACAAATTCTGTCAGATCTCACCGAGCATTCGGTTTTTTGGTACATTTCAGCGGGACAACCGGCGCTGCACGGCAAGCAAATTCGAGAGTTGGGATCTTTGCAAGAGGCATTCTTATGGCTGAGTTCGTAAAACCCTGGGGCACACGGAGTAGGCTTGCAGAGGCCAGGAGAGACGGCTAAAGGCAGAGAAGTAGGAAATCCAGAACCCCAACAAACAGGCAGAAGTGATCTCTCAGCAAGAATTCCACAAGTGAAGTAATTCCCAGCAGCAATCTCATAAACCTTAATCCCATTAGGGACAGAGGTGCTTGGTTTAACAACAAAACCCCAACAAACCACTCCACGGTCATAACTCCTAATCCCACAAGCATGAAACTTCCCTCCAACAACAGAGAGCATTGGATCATTCGGCGCCAAATCGACATTCCCACCCTGACCCGAATACGCCACCGAGATCTCTTCCTCAATGTCCAAGCTCCTTCCCCAACAAAAGGCTCTTGAATTCACACCCTCCATAATGCCACAAACATGGTACCCACCCGCCGCAATCTTCTGAAACCTCATCTCTTTAGGAATCAAGCTGATGACCCGGCTGCTCGTTTCGTCGCCCCAACAGAAAACCGTCCTGTTCTGAGCAAACAACGCGCAGCTGAACTCCGAGCCTGCAGATATCGACTGAATCTGCCCATCAAACGCATAGTTTTTTGTCATGTTATAGCCCCAACAATCAACAAAAGAAGTGTTCCTGCGTTTTCCAGTCAAGGGCTTTCTCAATCCACAGAGATGGTAATCACCAGCACTTATTTCCAAGTACTCGGCGGCTTTACTCATCGGTTGAGGAACGCCCATTTGGATGTAGCCACTGCTTCCCCAACAATACGGCTGATTGGTATTACTGAGAAGCCCACAAACAAAACCATCACCAGCAGTTAGACCAACAAATGGTAAACGCAATGGAGTTCCATATGTTATGGCTGAATTTGAGCCATAACAGGTCACAAGGTGGGACCCATCTGATCTTAGGCCACAGAAAACAGGACCGTTTTCTCCATAGGAAACGGCAATGGAAGACATTGAACCTAGTCCTGAAACTAACCACAACAAATCTGATAGACATAGAACCCACATAAGGAAAAAACCCCACTTTGGAAAAATCCACATTTCTCTCACAACTCAAATGATAAACTCAGCAGAGAGTGCAGTTCAAAAGGAAAGGAAAAGCTTTGTTCTGGGGTTTGACTGAACAACTGAAAAGACACCATCGCACTTCCCTTAGACCATCAAGTTGAATGAAGAAAAAAGGCATATGATGTGAATAACATTCACCAATGAATAAGCCAAAAAGAATAAACACTTTCTATACAAGAGAACAATTTCTACTGTTCTTCTTCAACACCCAAGTGCGGAAAAACACTTACCCATCAAGAACAAAATGTCGAAAATCTTTCTTTCATTCATTCATTCACAAAACTCAGCTAGTAAATCTCTTCCCACAGTCTGCTCTTGCTTGGATGAGACTACTTGGGTTGTGAAAAAAAAAAAAAAAGAAAAAGAAAAATGATAGTAATAAATTTCTTGGAATGAAAACGCCCAAGGAAAGATGGATTGTTTTGGTGAAGTAGTTGCAGGGTATTGCTATTACAGAAGCAAGAATGTGCGGAGAGAGAAAGAGAGAAGGAAAGAGAGAGGGAGAGAGAGGAAAGAAAGAGCATTTAATGAGATGAAACTGCAAGTTCTGAATATGGCCTCAGTGTAGGTGAAGGTATTAAATGAGAAGTTAATGCCATTTTGATATTTCCAAGCCTGGGTATTAATAACTTTTTTTTGCAGAATGTATGTATGAATGTAATTTTTGCTCCTTTTGTAGTACTAATATCTCCAACGCTTGCGTAAAACTGTGGCCTTCAAATGTCTCTTCTTTTTCTTGCATGCATGATTTTTATTTTCTCTGAAATTATATAAGCTGTTTTCTTTTTCTCTTTTCTCACTCAATTTGAATTTGTATATTTTTTTTTCTGGAATGCTTTCTTTTATTTTATAAATTATACTTTTTTTCTTTAGTAATTGTGTTATCGGTTATACTTGGACCACGAACTTGGGAAATTGCTTTTTTAAACATCGAAGCTTATGTTGTCAATAATTATAAAAGAATAACTACTTGGCTGCATTCTTTTTTTTTTTTTTTTTTTTTCTTTAACTGCTGCGATGTAGTATTTTATTAAGATGATCTCTAATATAAATGTTAACATCAATTATATATTTATTATTAAAAAAATTGACATGATATATTATTTTAATTTTTGTTACAATGCATAATGTTATTTAAAATATTAAGTTTATTTTTTTTATAATTATTAAGCTTTGAAACTTGTAAAAATAAACTTTTATTTTTAAAATAATTAAAAAATACAAAAGTTGTATTCATTTTTAACCGATAGTAATTAAATGTCAAATTTTTCATATACTATCTCTTAGAGGGATTGTAATATGTTTTGATTAAGATCACAAGTTGTTTGAATGTTAAAACAAAGGAAGAAAGAGGAAAATAGTCCAAAACTTGAGATGAATTAAAATTAATAGGCTAATAGTTTACATAAGTTAATAAATAGGCCAAATTACTGTTTTCGTTCATAACTTGTCTGGTTATGAACCATAACTTGACAAGTTATTATCCATAATTGTCCATAACTTGTCTGGCTATGAACCATAACTTGACAAGTTTGTCCATAACTTATCTGGTTATGAACCATAACTTGACAAGTTATGGCCTATTAATTTCTATAACTAAAAATTGACCTATATACTTTCTTAAGCTTTTCATATTGGCATATTTTCTACTATTTCCCAAAAACATAAAAAACTCATGTTTAAGGGACTTCAAAAGCGCTGCAGCGGACAAACTACACAAAAACTGTGCAATTTAGTTCGGCCAAACCGACTACAACCGAAATATTTTCCCTGCAGCTGAAATATTTCCGCTGTAGCCGAAATATTTCTACTGCAACCGAAATATTTGCGTTGCAGCGCGCTTGTGCAAGCCTTTCGGGTCTGTTTGAGCACTGCAGTGGGAAAACACCCGTTGCAGTGAAAATTCTGCATAAAAAATAGTGTTTTCATGAGTTTATGTGATCTGAAACATTTCAAACCATTACATCCATTAGTGATATGTTTTCATATATATCTGAATATCAATTAGCAATAGATATAACTATTGTAATAGGTGTATTAATCCATAAAAAGATATTTTTACATTAAAAATGTACCTTTATGTGAATGGTTGTAATATTTAAAGAGGATATATTCATTCATGAAATGACACATTTGTCTTTGTTAATTCTCCAGAGAAAATTTACAGACTTAATTCATGTTCTGGAACTCAATATGATTGCTAGATATTGTGTTTAACGGTTTGTTGTATCTCATTAGCAAACTTTGAGAAGTGAGGGCAAATAAAACCTTAAAGGAAAGTATTCTTATACGCTTCAAACCCTCTTTTGTTTTTTGCATTCTTTTCACCCTCTACACTCAAATTTTCCAACAACCTTTAAGGTTTTAACTTGTTGCAATGGAGGTTGAAAAGAACATGACGTCTTTCCTCAATTCGAATGTCCAATTTTATCGATTCGATGGTACCAACTTCACCCGCTGGAAAGGAAAGTTGTTCTTCCTTCTCACCATGCTCAAGATCGCCTACGTGCTTGATCCGATGTTAGAGCCACTTCCAAAACCAAAAGAGGATGATTCTAATGAATTGAAGGCTACAAGGAAGGAGCGTGAAGATGATGAAGTCATTTACTAGGGTCATATTCTTAACACTCTCTCCAATAGACTCTACGATCTCTACAACTCGATGGAGTCTCCGGTGGAGATTTGGAACGGTACAGATAAATTTCTCATCTTGAAATATCTTGAATTTGTCATGGTTGATACCAAGAGCGTTCTAGATCAAATACATGAATTGCAAGTCATTGTTACTAAGCTTCGGGAATTGAAAGTTGAAATTCCTGAATCATTCCAAGTGAGGGCAATTATTGCTAAATTGCCTCAAAGTTGGAATGGTTATAGAAAGAAACTCCTTCATAGGAGAGATGACATAACTTTGGAGGAATTATAAAAAACTTGAGGATCAAAGAAGAGACTAAGTCACGTGATCCTAAGGGCAAGATAATAGATTCCTCTAAGGTTAATGTTGCTGAAGCTAGTAAGTTTTCGAAGAATTTCAAAGTTAATAATGACAAGAGGTTCAAAAAGTCAGGTAATGGCCAAAAGAAAATTTATGGAAATTGTTTCTTTTATGGAAAGAAAGGCCATAATGGACAACTCACCGGAGCCTGCTGTCGTGATATCGCCGCCTGCCAGAATTTTTTTGAATTTTTTCAGTCACGCCCGAATGGTCTGAATTGGCCGAAGCCCGAACCATACCAACGGATATATTTTTGACCATTGGTGCCCGACCCGAAGCTCGAACTGCCCGAATCCAATGGCTATTTTTTTAGCCATTGCCCGATTTTCTACCTGAGCCAGCCCGAACCCGACCCGTGAAGAAAAAAATAACTGTTGGATCCGAATTTAGGAGAAAAAAATCAATTTTTTAACCCAAAAAATTTTCCTATAAATACCTCTCATCCCTCACACATTTTCCTCACCCAAACTCTCTCAAACCCTCTCAATTTCTCTCAATCTCACTCAATTTCTCTCAATTTCTCTCAATCTCACTCAATTTTTTAAGGATTCTTATTCAATTTCTTTTAATAATAAAGTTGTGATTCGTAAAAATAAGTATTTTATCTGTGATGGATGGATGTAAAATAATCTATATTTTATTAAACCTAAGATGGACTCACTGCTAAACACTGAAGTTATTAATAACTCTAAAAGGCTTAAGACTTCTCACTCTAATTAGACATATCTTTGGCATTTGTGACTTGGTCACATTAGCCTTAACAAAATACAGAGGTTGATAAAGGATGGACCTTTAAGTTCTTTAAAGGTTGGGTCCTTACCCCAATGTGAGTCTTGTTTGGAGGGAAATGACCAAAATACCATTTAGGTCAAAGGGCAATAAGGCTGAAGAGGTTCTTGAACTTGTGCATAGTGATGTTTGTGGTCCCATGAACATCAAAGCAAGATGAGGGTTTGAGTATTGCGTCACTTTTATCGATAATTACTCAAGATATGGTTATGTGTACCTGATGCACCACAAAAGTGAAACTTTTGAGAAATTCACAGAGTTTTCGGGCTGAAGTGGAAAAGCAATTGGGTAACCCATAAAGGAACTTCGATCCAATCTAGGTGGAGAATACGTCTCTGATGAGTTCACTGGATACTTATTAGAAAATGAGATTCTATCCCATTTGACTGCACCAGGCATTCTACAACAGAATGGTGTAGCTAAGAGAAGGAATAAGACCATGTTGGACATGGTACGGTCCATGATGAGTTATTCAACATTGCCTATATCTTTCTGGGGATATACTTTACAAACTGCATGTTATCTTCTGAACAACGTGTCAACAAAGTCGGTTCCTAAAACTCCTCACTAGTTGTGGACGGGCATGAAGACATCCTTGAACCATATTCACATATGGGGATGTCCTGCACATGTACTGGACAAGGAAGCGAACAAGTTGGAAGCATGTTTAGAAGTGTGCATTTTTGTAGGTTATCCGAGTGGGACGAAAGGGGGTTATTTCGATAACCCCAAGGAAAATAAAGTCGTGGTTTCAACAAATGCAACATTACTTGAGGAAAGTTACATGAACGACTTTAAGCCTCGTAGCAAAGTGGTGCTTGAGGAAATATCGAGTGACTTAGTCAGACTGCTAATTCCTTTAGAAACCGTTCAAATCAGCATATAAAAGGAAACCTAACAACAACCTAAGGGGCTTCGGCGTAGTGGGAGGATCAGACCTGAACCTGAGAGATTCATGGCCAATAGGGAGACCTTTTTGGTAGAATCTTTGAAAAATGACAAAGATCCTTATACATACAAAGAAGCTATGGAGGATGTTGATGCAAACCTTTGGACATGAGCCATGAAAGCTAAGATGGAATCTGTGGATTTTAATCAAGTCCGGGAACTTATAGATCTTCCTGATGGAATTAAGTCCATTGGGTGTAAATGGGTCTACAAGAGAAAGAAAAATACAGAAGGAAAGGTCGAAACCTATAAGGCTAGATTGGTAGCTAAGGGATACACACAAAAGGAGGGAATTGACTACGAGGAAACATTTTCGCCTGTAGTCATGCTTAAGTCCATCCGCATTGTAACACCCCCCCCCCCCCCCCCACCCCCGCCCCACAC
>NW_010361298.1:797624-800294 GCF_000414095.1 Morus notabilis | reverse complement strand
TTAACCCCCCCCCCCCCCCCCCCGAATATGGCACTAAATTATCCAATTAGTCATATTAAGTAGTGTTACTTCTTAACCTTCAGGCTCGCTAAACATATAACTCATATGCATATAAATGTAAAATCATGCAATGCATTGGCCAACTAGTATGTGAGAAATCTGGACATCACAATACAATTTGGTATCAGAGCAAATACGTTTCTAGAGACATAGTGCAAGCGTTATGGAACTATGTGCTCAGTCAACAAGGGATTTATTTTTTTGAGGTATAGGTAGGCTTTTTAATCTACTAGGACAATTGTTTAGTTGGAAAATTAAAGTTACCAAATTTCGTGGACAAAATTTTTATAAGAATAGAAGAATTGAAATATCCTCTAAGTTGAATAGAATCCTTTAGCTGTTTTATTTAAATGGGGTGCCTAAGTTTCTTGCCATTTATAAGTTCGATATGATATTTATGGGAATTATATTTTTTGAGATTCTAGAAATATTTAAGGCGTTCCATTAGCGACAATTTTGGGTGTGAGCTTTACTATTGAAGCTAAGGTATTAAATTATAATGATTATTTACCGTGAGGTAGACATGAGCTTCACATGCAAGAATGCCACTTGGGGTTTAATTACAAAACTCGGCGACTCACGTTATTATATGCTTCATTATATATAAATGAGACTTTGTAGCGGATGCCATAGTTTATGAACGTGAGGCATAACAAAGGAGGAAAAAAAGACATGAGAGAGATATGTAAAAAAATGTTAGAGAGAGAGACAGAGAAAGAGATAGAGGGGGAGGTGAATCTCTACTAGATAGTTGGTAAGTAGACTTTCCACTGCATTACTTGAACATTAGTATATTTTTAATTTATATATGTTATTGTTAATATGTTTTCATGAGATTTGGAAATTATTTTTGAGTATGATGTGAATCTTGTATCTATTATGAACTGATTGAAATATGATGAAGGGCCAAACCTTAGAGGAATAAGAGATTCCATAACAGGGGTCATATGAAAGAGGTTCTAATAACACAAGATTAATATTATACAAGAGGTCCCTAAATGTTTTTCAAAAGTATTTGAAAGTGAAAATTATTTATGGTTTATTTAGTGAGCTTGCGCTTATATAGTTCTCGTGATGCAGGTAAGTGCTAAAATAGAAGTTTCAGTTGACTGAGTAAAAATGGTTCAAGATCCCATGACAAGTTACGAGATCTTAAGCAATGAAATTTCTAATCTTAAGAATTTGTTGGAAGGATAGTTTCAGTAATTGACATTATATATAATTTTTTTTATTTTGTGGTTTTACTTGTTCTAGCTAAGTTAACGTTTCTCTAGAGCTGGTGTTGTTTTTAGCTGCTAGCTTGGGAGGAGCGTTACATACATTCTCTTATCCATTGTGGCTACTCTCGACTATGAGATCTGACAAATGGATGTCAAGACGGCATTCTTGAACGACCATCTTAAGAAAAGTATCTATATAGTACAACCAGAAGGCTTTGGGGCTAAGGGTCAAGAGGGAAAAGTCTACAAGTTGCTAAAATCGATTTATGGATTAAAGTAAGCTTCCCGTTCTTGGAATAAAAGATTTGACTAAGTGGTCAAGACTTGTGACGACCCTAAATTTTGATCATCATCCTATACTCATACTTAACATTACTTAACCTCTAACACTTACTAATTATAACCTCTTAAAATTCAGGCCAACTTTTTTTTTCCATGTATGTCTAAATACTGTAGCATTTAGCTAGCCTTGCATAACCTCATTGTCTCGTAAGCTTAACTTTCGTTACATAAGTCATCTATATTCATAAAACACTATTTACTTTTTTTACATAAAGTTCAACAGCGTTTTCAAAACACGTGATGCATCATAACCCACTTGCCCACACTCGCTGCTACATCCTCTCTGCATGCCCAACAACAAATTTTAAGGAGCCGGTGCTTTACCTGTGCTTCCTACAACACGAACAAACTTAATGAGCTTTCGCTCAGCAAGTATCAATAGGTCATAACGGATGCAATAATTATGCATACCCATATATGCATTCATGTCATATATCATAATACATTCTGTACTACTAAAACATGTATGGCTTATGTTCTTCTTCTTTCATTACATTCTTTGTTCTGCTTCCGTCTCATTTTAGTCGTTCACATCGTATTTTCACGTTTTGAACGACTTTCATTTCGTGTTTCTTATTCTTTTCATTCTTCTTTACAAATACCGTACCTTTATATGGAATGGTTTCTGTTTTTCATTTTCTTGTCTTTTACTTCTTATAGGCCCTGTCCTGTTGTACCATAGCGCGCATAACCAGTGAGGAGTGGGGTAGCTAACCAATCCAACTCAGTCACGGTTTCATATCTTTCATAGTCTCATAATAACCTTTCCTTCGAAGGCTGGTACAAATAGGACGTTTAGTCTCTTACCGTTTATCAATTTTCTCATTGAAACGGTAACTTTAGTTAAATCTTATGAATTTGTTCATTTTTGAGCAATTTATCATGAGATTGACTTTCGTTAAAGTTTAACTCTTTCTCTTAACTTGACATTGACTTATCATCGATACATACTTTCACAGAGTAAAGTTCTATGGCTACTTAAGTCCTGTAGATACATGCTTAACATAGTATCTAACATTCACATTGTATCTAACATTCAAAATTCTAC
>NW_010361298.1:793712-795959 GCF_000414095.1 Morus notabilis | reverse complement strand
CGTTTTTCAAAACTAATTTCTTTTCGGTACCGATAATTTCACACCCGGTACAAGTTCTATACTGCTTTTCTGGACTGCCGAGCACCCTGAATCAAATTTCTCATATTCAACACATTTCTCTTGGGTATCTCATTAGTCAATTCCCTTTTCTGAAATTATCATCTTAATTGATTCAGAATTGCCCAAAACGCGTACCCTTGCGGTACTCTTTTTTTTGGCAGTTTCCCGCTTTAACTGACTCGGGAAAATTCCGTTTCAGGAACTTTTGTTATTTTCCTTACTTCTAATTTTTCTACTCTTTTTCTAGTTGATCATTTGGTCACATACCAAATATTTTAGTTTTTCATAACTAAAATATACCCGCTAAAATTTCTAACTTTTAACTAATATCTCACTATTCATAAGTGATATTTACGAATTTTCTTGGTAAAAATATTCGTATTATAACTTTACACTTTTTGGGAGATTTTACCCCATACATAAAGTTTTTACATAATATTTTCTTGATTACATCAAAATTCTACTATTTACTATTCCGGAAAGAATTTCGGTCAAATACTGGACTGTTCGGATTAGACCTAAATTTTTCCCGGTTTACATTCACCCCTTCTTAAGAAATTTTTGTCCCGAAAATCAAAACAAATGGGGGTATTTTCTTCTCATCTCATCTTCACGTTCTCATGTTGCTTCTTCCACTTTTTGATTCCTCCACAGTATCTTTACAAGTGGAATACTTCGATTACGAAGACGCTTCTCTTCTCGTGCAAGTATTTGCACTGGTTGTTCCTCATAAGTCATGTCCTCGTGAATCTGTATTGGTTCATGTTTTATAACATAGGATGAATCGGGTACATACTTCTTTAACATTGAGACATGGAATACATCATGTACCGCAGCTAATTCTTGCGGTAAAGCCAGTCGATAGACTACTTTCCCTATTTTTTTTAATAATCTGGAAAGGTCCTATATACCTTGGGCTCAATTTGCCTTTCTTGCCAAAACGCATAACACCTTTCATGGGTGCGATCTTCAAGAAAACTTCATCCTCTTCATTAAACTCTGAGGGTCTTCTACACTTATTAGCATAGCTTTTCTGACGGTCTTGTGCCGTCTTCATTCTCTGATGGATTTTTTGGATGGAATCAACCGCCTCCTGAATGAATTTCGTCTTATGCAATTGCTTCTCCCTAGTTTCATACCAATGAATGGGAGATCTACACTTTCTTCTATACAAAGCTTCATATGGTGGCATACCGATTGAAGCTTGATAACTGTTGTTATACGAGAATTCAATCAATCACAGTTTCTTATTCCATGCTCACATGCCCTAAGTATATCTTCTAAAGTTTGGATGGTACGTTCCGATTGTCCATCAGTCTGAGGATGAAAAGCTGTGCTAAATCTTAATTCTGAGCCCATGGCTTCTTGTACACTCTTCCAAAACATGGAGGTAAAGCGGCTATCCCGATCTGAGACAATGGATAAAGGTATTCCATACAATCTAACTATGTTGGTGACGTATAACTCTGCTAACTTGTCAAGGGTATACGTCACTTTTATGGGTACAAAATGGGCAGATTTAGTCAATCTATCAACAATTACCCAGATTGCATCATAACATTCACTTGTTTTGGGTAGTCCTACCACAAAATCCATAGTTATATGCTCCCATTTCCATTCCGGAATATCTAACGGTTGCAACTCTCCAGCTGGACGTTTATGCTCTGCTTTAACCCTTTGACATGTTAAACAACGACTAACGTAGTCCACGATGTCATTTTTCATATATCTCCACCAAAAGTGTTGTTTTAGATCTTGATACATCTTAGTCGCTCCTGGATGCATCGAATAAGGGGTATTATGAGCTTCAGAAAGAATTTGACTCTTAAGTTTTTCATCTTCCGGAACACAAACCCTTCCTTGAAATGTGAGTATTCCCTTATCAGAGACTTTGAATTCCGTCTCTTTTCCTTCATCAGCTTCTTTCCAATACTTGTCGAGAGTAGAATCTTGACGTTGAGCTTTTGTCATCTTGTCAAAAATAGATGGTTGTATCTGTAGAGTGGCTAATTTACCTGTAATTAGCTCCAACCCTAATGAATGAATATCCTTTTGTAAAAGTACTGGAAATCTATCCAATGACATATGACTTAATTCGGTAGTCTTACGACTTAAAGCATCAGCTACCCTATTGGCTTTTCCAGGGTGATAAAGGATTTCACAATCATAATCCTTTACTAACTCCAA
>NW_010361298.1:789080-793544 GCF_000414095.1 Morus notabilis | reverse complement strand
ATCATGAGTAGGATAGTTTCTCTCATGAGTTTTCAATTGTCTAGACGCATACGCAATTACCATTCCATTTTGCATCAATACCGCTCCCAGCCTTAGTTTGCAAGCATCACTGTATACGTCAAACGTTTCTCCTTCCTTTGGAATAGTAAGGATTGGTGCAGTAGTCAGCTTTTGTTTCAATTCTTGAAAACTTTCTTCACACCTCTCAGTCTATTCATACTTCTTTTCTTTTCATGTGAGGGTAGTGAGTGGTGCAGCTAGTTTTGCAAAACCCTCTACAAATCTTCTGTAATACCCGGCCAGACCTAAGAAACTACGAATCTCTGTTACGTTTCTTGGTGCGGGCCAGTTACTAACAGCTTCAATCTTTGCTGGATCCACTGAGATTCCATCCTTCGAGACTACATGTCCTAAGAAATGAACTTTATTGAGCCAAAATTCACACTTGGAGAATTTAGCATATAGCTGATGTCTTTTCAGCGTTTGAAGAATAGTTCTCAAGTGCTCTTCATGTTCCTTATTATTCTTTGAATAAATTAGTATGTCATCGATAAAAACGATAACAAATTTATTTATCTAAATATTCCTTGAAAATACGATTCATCAAATCCATAAAAGCTGCTGGGGCATTAGTTAGTCCAAATGGCATCACAAGAAACTCGTAATGTCCATAACGTGTTCTAAAAGCCGTCTTAGATATATCTTGTTCCTTAATCTTCAATTGGTGGTATCCAGATCGCAAATCAATCTTTGAGAATATCGCCGCCCCTTTGAGTTGGTCGAATAAGTCATCGATCCTGGGCAGAGGATATTTATTCTTTATCGTGACCTTATTGAGCTCACGATAGTCAATACACATTCTTAATGTGCCATCTTTCTTTTTTACAAACAATATAGGGGCTCCCCATGGCGAATAACTTGGTCGAATAAATCCTTTGTCCATTAATTCTTTTAGTTGCATTTTTAATTCCTTAAGTTCTGCTGGAGCCATCCTATAAGGAGCCTTAGAAATCGGTGCCCTTCCAGGTAAAAGTTTGATTTCAAATGAAATCTCACGTTCTGGTGGCAATCCTGGCAATTCTTCCGGAAAGACTTCCAGAAAATCCTGAACTATCGGCACATCTTTTGGTTGCAACTTATCAGTTTTAGTCGTATGCACAACATGAACTAGATATCCTTCGCAACCACGTGAAACTAATTTCTTTGCTTCCATTGTATTAATTACTCGTCTGGGGGTATGTTTAGAGCGATCAATGTACTCAAAAGTTTCTTCCCCATCGGGTCGGAAAATCACCTTCCTAGGTCAGAAAATCACCTTCCTATTACGACAATCGATAGTAGCTTGATATTTTCCTAAGAAATCCATTCCTAGGATGACGTCGTAGTCGATTATCTTTAATACGACTAGATTTGTGTATAGCTCCATGTTAGCTATGATTATTGGTACGTGCTCTAACCTAAATTCAGACAATAGAATTTCTCCCGATGGCAGGGTAGTCCTAAATGTCTGATCAATTCTATTCATAGCATAATTTAATTTCTCAGCAAATCCATATGATGCAAACGAATGTGATGCACCGGAATCAAATAATGCGTATGCTGAGTACTGAGCAATAGGAAGCTGACTTGTCATGACTCTTGACGTGCCAGCTTCTGCATCATTTTTCGTGTATGCCAACAACCTAGCATTGGTTTGCGACGGGGCTTCTATTCTATCTTGCTGAGGTTGCATTTCCTCAACTCTTATATGCATCGTATTTGCCTGGTTAGTAGGCTGTCTATTTGAATTCTGAGGACAATTCCAGGAATATTGGCCCTCTTTGCCACATGTATAGCAATTGTTTGTTCCATAACGACATACACCTGAATGTTTCTTTCCGCACTTAGAGCACTCAACTATATTCGTGTTGCGATCTTGCCTCTGTTGCGGACTTTGGGAATTAAAGTTTCAATTTCCACTAAAATTTCCTTCCTCTTATTCAGGTTCTATTTTGTGGATGACTCTGCAGAGGCCGATTTCCTTGGCCAGTTCTGTTAGCTTGGTTACTCTGACCAGCTTGATTATTCTTTTGATTCCCCTTTTGGGTTTGCTTTGCTTGGGCTTGTTCCTTTTTCTTGGCATCCCAGAATTTGGTTCTCTCTTCTTTAGCTTGGGCTAGGTGATATTCTGCTCGGACTGCTCTACCAACACAATCCGCTACTGTTGTGGGTGGTCTTTCCCCACAGTCTACTACTGTAGCTATCTCGGGGCGAAATATCACTAACATTCATCGCACCCTTTCCATTTCTGTTGGCACTAGCTGAGGGCATAGCCTTGCCAATCGATCGAACTTACGACAAGCCTCCATAATAGTCATATCACCTTGCTTCAAATTATTGAATTCATTTTGTTAAGCTCGGAGACCTACAGTATCATAGTACTTAGCATTGAATTCCCCTAAGAATTCATTCCAAGTCATCATTGCTACATTCCTTCTTATTACCACTGTCTCCCACCAGTAGCGGGCATCTTTCTTTAACACATACGAAGTACAGAGAACTTTTTCTTGCTCCGTTAGATTCATGAAATCCAGAATCGTTTGGAGTGAAGTTAACCACTCCTTAGCTTCTAGTGGGTCAGTGGAACCTTCAAATTCGGGTGGCTTCATCCTATGAAACCGTACATATAATGGTTCCTGATTAGCAATCGGAATAGCTTGTGGCACCATTTCTGGCATCGCCGCAGGCTCTGACTGTGGTGCCGGTTGAACAGGTGGCGCTCTTCTTCGCTCTTGTTCCTGGTCTCTTTGCTCTAACTGTGCCCGTAAATTTCTATTTTCATACTCTTGAGCCTCAAGTCTGGCTCGTAAGTTAGCTATGGTGGCAACTAAATCCACTCTTAATTCTTGAACTAAACGTTCTCTACGTGGACAAACCATGTTTCCATGTGTCTACATAAGAAGAATAATGGTAAACATGGCTAAATTTCTGGATATGTGTGTATGTATAAATCTAAATAAATCCTAGCGTCATTTCATAACATAAAGTTGTTTTAAAATAATACAACTTTTATCAAATGTGGTAGCATTCTGGTAGCATTTTAACCACACTTATCATCTAAAAAAAAATGCATTCCTTAGGTAACCGCATTTTTTTTCCCGTATCTGATTCATTTGTATGCCTGTATACATATACACACACATATCCGCTCAAACATACATATACATTCATCATTCATTACTTACATAAGACAAGTATGATTAACGTATACATCTACACTAATCATTTTATACGTAGGTATTTTCATTCGACGCTCACTAACGCGCTGTTCTTGTTCCTCTCGTTCTATAGCCAATGTTTCTTCTAATTGTGTTACTTCCTCTAAAAAACTTGGTGAGGGTATATGCAACTTCCAATCGTGGAAATACCATAGTTCGCAACTCCTCTGTTAACCCCCTCCAAAATATGAAATATACGTCATGTTCCTGTGTGGTCAGTCATAATCTCACTAAAGAACCATTCGAGTTCGTCTTCTCCGAACCATATTGTATATCCTATAAGGACAAAATTCACACATTGAACTCTAAATTCAAAAGAACTAATAACTTACTTGGGCAATGTAGAGTCAGATGCTCAGTAGAATGTGGGTGGGTGACAGAACCGTCGCTCTGATACCAACTGTGACGACCCTAAATTTTGATTATCATCCTATACTCATACTTAACATTACTTAACCTTTAACACTTACTAATTATAACCTCTTAAAATTCAGGCCAACATTTTTTTTCCATGTACGTCTAAATGATGTAGCATTTAGCTAGCCTTCTGTTTTCAAGTATTTGTAAAATGTTGTAGCATTCTGACGGCAATCTGTTACATTAGTCATCAAAATACATAAAATACTATTTTATTTTACACATAATGTTCAGCAGCGTTTCCAAAACACGTGATGCATCCACAACCCACTTGCCCACACTCCACTGCTGCATCCTCTCTACATGCCCAACAACAAGTTTCAGGGAGCCGGTGCCTAACCCGAGCTTCCTACAACACGAACAAACTTAATGAGCTTTCGCTCAGCAAGTATCAATAGGTCATAACAGATGCAATAATTATGCATACCCATATATGCATTCATGTCATATATCATAATACATTCTGTACTACTAAAACATGTATGGCTTATGTTCTTCTTCTTTCATTACATTCTTTGTTCTGCTTTCGTCTCATTTTAGTCGTTCACATCGTATTTTCACGTTCTGAACGACTTTCATTTCGTGTTTCTCATTCTTTTCATTCTTCTTTACAGATACCGTACCTTTATATGGAATGGTTTCTGTTTTTTATTTTCTTGTCTTTTACTTCTTATGGGCCCTGTCCTGTTGTACTATAGCGCGCATAACCAGTGAGGAGTGGGGTAGCTAACCAATCCAACTCAGTCACGGTTTCATATCTTTCATAGTCTCATAATAACCTTTCCTTCGA
>NW_010361298.1:788174-788710 GCF_000414095.1 Morus notabilis | reverse complement strand
TCTTAGTTTGATCTCGACTTAACATCGATACATACTTTTTGCATAATAAAGTTCTACGATTACATAAGTCTTGTAGATACTTACCTAACATAGTATCTAGCATTCACATTGTATAACATTCAAAATTCTACTATATGCACAATTTTTGTGCAACATAGAAAAGTAAGCTTGTTCGTGATATAGCCATAGAAAAACTATTGTACTTACAAAAGTTTTGCTAACAACGCGTCCTTTGTCTCCTTTGACGCTTTCCAACTTCAACCGTTAATCAGCCCTATTGCACAAATTTTTCGATCGTTAGATTCAAAATCTAAGATCAATAATTATATTGAAATTTACTTCAGAAAAGTCTACAATCTTTATGTTTGGTATTCAACCTCAAACCATTTCATATCTCAAGGATTTGCACTAAAATCGTGCAAATTACTCAGTCATGGGCCTAATCTTCAATTTCGGTCCAGTGAATTCTCTTCTCATTGTGTTCGGTTTCTAACCATCACCGATTATCAAAACATCTTTCTTTTCACACTTTAATC
>NW_010361298.1:761923-788061 GCF_000414095.1 Morus notabilis | reverse complement strand
TTAATAACTCGTTCTACTTCTGATTTCGGTACCTGGAGTCAAGATTTACATTCCTGAACACAGATTCCAACATAAAATTGAACAAAACATATGTTCTTTCTTAATCTAAGCTCACGGATTTTCGATAGAAATCCACCAAAACTTTATTCAATCGTCTTAACACTTACACCGTTAAACTCTTATTACGATACTCTACAAAACCTCAGTTTCAATTTTCACTTTAACGGAAGTTTTTCTGAGATGGGTTACTATTCATCTAACTCAAGAAATCATAGAATTCACATTTTTAAATCTGAAATCTTACCTCTAGAAGTGGAGGTTTTCCGTTAGAACGCCTCAGGTTACGTTTCTACCAAACTGAATGAAAGAAATTTTGATAAAAATACTTGATCTTCCTTGATTTCCCTATCTCCGTCTCTCTCTCTCTAAAATGTTTTCTTTTTATTCACTCTCTCACGTTTTTATTTTCTTGCTGTAGGACATACTATTCAATGCCCACATAGTATCTCTCTTACATGTGCATAAGCTTGAGAAAGTTTTTATTATTTTAGTTGGCACGTGACTCATCAAGGCTAGTAATTGACTCACCATACCTATTAAGCATGTCTTGGCACTATATGTTTACATCTAAAAGTTACGTAGCCACCTCATGCTTAATTCCTTTAATATGTACCCCAAGTTTTCCTTCCGTAATACATTTCACTTTCTTTTTTTTTTTACAAACTCATATTCACCTCACGTAGGACTCTTTTAAGACTTTTGGTCAGCCATACTTAGGCAAAGAAGACAAAAGTAGCTTCTAATGTCTCCGTGGGACTCTTTCAAAGACATTAATGAATATTATAATATTATTTCTAATAATATCTAATATTACTTTCTAAATTAAATTAAAGAAATTAAGTTAATTTCCATAATTTAATTTTACTAGTTCTACTTAAGTTTAACCCTTAATTTGAGTGGTTCTATGTTCCTCACATTTTTCTTGTCGAGACCTAACTTTTCGTTTTTCAAAACTAATTTCTTTTCGGTACCGATAATTTCACACCCGGTACAAGTTCTATACTGCTTTTCTGGACTGCCGAGCACTCTGAATCAAATTTCTCATATTCAACCCATTTCTCTTGGGTATCTCATTAGTCAATTCCCTTTTCTGAAATTATCATCTTAATTGATTCAGAATTGCCCAAAACGCGTACCTTTACGGTACTCTTTTTTTTGGCAGTTTCCCGCTTTAACTGACTCGGGAAAATTCCGTTTCAGGAACTTTTACTATTTTCCTTACTTCTAATTTTTCTACTCTTTTTCTAGCTGATCATTTGGTCACATACCAAATATTTTAGTTTTTCATAACTAAAATATACCCGCTAAAATTTTTAACTTTTAACTAATATCTCACTATTCATAAGTGATATTTACGAATTTTCTTGGTAAAAATATTCGTATTATAACTTTACACTTTTCGGGAGATTTTACCTCATACATAAAGTTTTTACATAATATTTTCTTGATTACATCAAAATTCTACTATTTACTATTCCGGAAAGAATTTCGGTCAAATATTGGACTGTCCGGATTAGACCTAAATTTTTTCCGGTCACTACAAGACTTTTGGATTCCAACAGAATATAGATGAATCTTGTGTTTATAAGCATATTCAAGATGAGAAAGTGATTTTTCTACTATTATATGTTGATGACATTCTACTCATTCGTATTGATGTAGGGGCTTTATCATCAGTCAAAGTTTAGCTTACCAAATAGTTTGACATGAAGGACTTAGGAGAAGCTAATTATATTATGGGTATTCCGATCTTATGTGATCAAAAGAACAAAATGATAGCTCTCTCTCAGACTTCATACATAGATAAAATTCTCGAGAAATATGCAATGCAGAATATCAAGAAAGGTGGGCAATCATTTAGGTCTGGAATTACTCTTTTGAGCAGTAATTATCCCAAAACATCTGAGGAAAAAGAATACATGGCAAAGGCACCTTATGCTTCGGTGGTTGGGGGCCTCATGTATGCAATACTTTGCACTCGATCGGACATTTGCCATGCGGTCGGGATTGTAAATCGATATCAGTCAAATCCAGGACCTAACCACTGGGTAGCGATCAAGAATATATTCAAATATCTTCAGAGGAATATAAATTATATGCTGGTACATTCTGGGGAGGATTTGACACCTCTAGGATATACATATTTAGATTTTCAATATTGTTTAAATTCTAAGAAATCGATTTCGGGTTTTGTCCTTACTATGAGAGGTGGTTCTGTCATTTGGAGGAGTGTCAAGCAAACTTACAGTGCTGACTCAACGATGGAAGCCGAGTGTGGCAGCTAGTGATACTTCAAAAGAAGCAGTATGGCTCCGTAAATTTCTGATGGATCTTGACGTAGTTCCTAGTGTAGATAAGCCATTAAGACTATATTGTGATAACAGTGCGGCAATAGCTAACACCAAAGAACTAAGATATTAGAAAATGAGTAAGCACATAGACATGAAGTATCATGTGATAAGAAGCTTTATTGAAAAAGGGTATGTGAAAATATGAAAGATCGCATCGGAGGATAATATGGCTGACTTGCTAAGGCCTTTGAAAAGCATGTTGAGGCTATGGGGATGTGTAGCATGTCACATTTACTCACTTAAGTGTAAGTGGGAGATTGTTAGTGTTTATGCCCTTAGGAATAAATGTAACAATGTTCTTTGAGACATTTTAACTATTAATAAAGATTTTTTTTATTTCATATATCCACGTATTGTCCTCTTTATGTTCATATTAGTTGAATGTATGATAAGAAAACTGAAAGTCTGATACTGTCATTCTAAATCTTTAGGTCATGCATGTAATGAGAAGAACATGCAGAAGATAAAAATCTAAAGATGATAGTCTAAATCATATGATCCACAATTAAGGGAATAAAGTTGGGCATTTTATTCATGTTAAGATTGTTATGCTGTCTACTTCCTAACGGAGACGAGTTGTCCTGGTCGTCGGATGTGAGACTCTACGGGTAGAGACATTGATATAGTTTCTACTGGTGAAATCTATATTAGGTCGGACCAAAGTTGAATTAATTTAATTAATAATTTCGTTTGTATAAAATAATTCACTTTTGACGAATTATAGGTGGTCATCTTAATCCTGAGATGGATAATGAACCCGTATGCATGACTTGTATCTTTTGATGTACCAAAGGGAAACATCCTGACATTATGTAAAGGTACGCTTACCGGTACATTGCGAGTATGACTCATGTATGTATAGATTTGTTATTCATAGATAGTGGAATTCATAGCTCCTACAAGGAGTCAATGATATCCTCTTATGCATTATCTAGTGATTGGAAAATATGAGCTCTCGATCATTATAGTACTTTGTGTTATTTAATGGTTTACTATTTGTAATGGTACGAAGGATGGTTTTCCGATGGAGTGGTAATGGAACATAAGATAAATGTAATTAGGAAGGTAAAACGAGACTTGACCTCAAGTTGATTATAGATATCCTATGAGGATAATACACTAATATATTAAGTCATGAACGAGAGCTATTCAGAGCTTTGTAAATACGCTATATAAATCGAGAGTGTAACTCTAGGCTTTTAATGGAGTAGCGCTAGAGTTTTATAATCATGAGATAGACTTATTGGTTTACAAGTAGCGTTGTGATTATAGGAGCTTGGTTTATATATGTCCATCGAGTCCCTTTGCTAGCTCACATAATTTCCTATAATGATACGGTGTATTTCCTACATATTGGTAACTTGTGTTATTTCCGTAAAAGATGTTCAAAGTTAATATGAGATTGGTTAATTAGTTCATAAGTAATTTATCAGGTGGATTAATTGTGAAATTAATTCTAGATAAATTGGTTTAATTATTATTTTAAGAATTATTTAATATGGGAAGACTATTATATGACTGTTTTGATCAGGGAACTTCTTTATTGGGTTGCTTGAATCAAAACTGAGGCTCTGTGCAAGTTTTTCGTGTTGAAAAACTAGGAAAACAAGTTTCTCTAGTTCAGATAGGTCGACCGATCTGGTCGACCGGTGAATTATAACGTCTCTATCACCGGTGGACCGGTTGTAACGTGTAGCGTATGCTGACGTGGCAAAACTGACTCTGTAGGTGAGATAACTTTGAGAAACCTAATTGTTACGGAAATATGAATTCCTAAACACTATAAATAGTCCATTAAGTCACATTATTCATTAGATCACTTCAGAGACTTTTTTGGGGTTATTAGCAAAAGATTCCTGAGAGAAAAAATTATCTAATTCTCAAGAGCGAATTTTCTTTTAGCTCTCTTGTGGTTGGAAGGAGTTCAAGAATACCACAAGGAGATTGAACGACGTGTGCCCACTCGCACTCCAATCGTGGAAACGAGAATAGCAAAGAAGATCAGTTGGTTGAGGCTCTTCCGGTTGCTGTTTGAAATGTTTTGATCTATCAGGCGTGCTATTTCCTAAATCTCTAAAGGTGTGATTTAGATCTTTAGTATTTATGTTATATAGCTTCATGAACATGTTCTTGATTGGCTTTGGCATTGATTTAAATTTTTAAAATTTCACTGCGCACTCGATGCCGTATTATCCATAAGTGCGACATGTCAAAATGCTCAGTGCGTCGAGAGCTTTCCATTGACACTGGTTGTGTCAAAAGCGGAGGTTCGGACTCAAATTGAGATTTTGGCCATGGACGGTTTTAGAGAGAGAAAGTACGAGAGGAGAAAGAGTGAATGATAGCAAGAGAGAACCGTAATAATTTCACTTTGTAAAGTGTTTGATTAAAGTAAAATCACGTATTTGATCCGATCCTCAAATATTTCCTCCAAACAGATAAAATTTATACTGATTAGAGGTAATTAGTTTAGCTGACGTAAGTTAATCTACTAGGTACAGTCCAATATTAATCTCTGAATAATTCAATATCGTTTTATAGTCTTAATTGTATACTAAATTGGACTGTTTCATGTCTTAAAACTATTTCTGGGCTCAATAGTCAAAATTTGACTTTTCTGTATTTTGCCTTATCTTTTTCTTATAACCATTTCTCGTAACTAATGCCACAGCTTAATATTATAAGCTCTGTACTTATATTTTCTTATGAATTTATCGACGTAATTATAGAAAATCCTTAATTAATTCTACTTACTAATTATTGGATTTTTCCGGACACTACAATCTACCCACCTTACAAAATTTTCGTCCTAAAAAATTTGAATAAATTAGGGATATCTTACTGCTTTTTAACTTACCCCTGCGGGGTTTCTTCATCTAGCAATTTTACCTCAAGTACTTTGGTAAGGAATATGACATTAATTCTTCTGAAGATTTCTCCTCGTGAGCTAAAACCTGAACTGATTTCTCTTTGTAGGTTTGTGTGCATCGTAACTAACTAGTTCCTGGTGCAACAAAACGATAAATTTGGCACATAACTTTTCAACATCATTACGTGAATCTCATTGCGCACGGATGCTAATTTTTATGGTGATGCTAGCATGTATGCATCGTCACCAATTCTCTTTGAGATCTTGAAAGGTATAATACATCTCGTGTTGAGTTTCATCTCCTATTGAATTCTTATTTCATCTTTCATTAGTATAACCTTCAGGAAGTCTAAGTTTCCCACTTAAACCTCTAAACGTCTACGAGTGAAATGTCATGTTGAACTTTAACTTAGAGCTTGCTGCATCTTGTACGCTTTCTCCTAGAGCCTTGACATGAAGCGACTGTCTCGGTTTCAATAATGGACCCGAGAACTCCATACAACGTTACTATTTTAGACTATTTTCAGTTCAGCTAGTCATTTGATAAAATAACTGAACTTTATGAGCAAAAATAAGCGGACTTGATTAGTTGATCGATGATCACCTAATCGCATCATTACTGTCGGATGACCTAGCCAATCCTACTACACATTCTATCATGATTTGATCCCATTTCCATTCTGAAATGTCGATCTTCTGTAATTCTCGTGCCTGATACAGATGCTTTACCTAAACTTTATGGAAAGTAAGGACTTTGATACAACTCAGCAGCATTTTCTTTCGTATCCCTTACCTACCTTTGGATAATAATCTAGTTTGTGGGGACTAGCTAGCAAGTTCATCATCTTATCACTTTATCCATGAAACTTTTTTAGTCCGTTATTAGGACTAGCAGTTATTGTAGTGTATAACATGCGTAACTACTTGTTCTGAAACTTCTAAAAATTCATGCTATTCCAGCTTATCCTTTCACATATCTCTTACATATGTCTCGCTCATGTATACACATATCCTTATGCTCATATCATTCATTTTCATATCATTCATACTCTCACATCATGAAGTTGCTAAACATTTTTCTTTTGCTAGCAACTACTTCATATTATACTTATAAGTTATATTGTATTTATAATACATACAATAGACAAAATCCATAGCATTCATATACATATTCATCGTACTTTATATCATAGAATTCAGCTTTCACATCATAGAACTGCTAGATATTTTCAAAATTAGCAATTCTTGCATATCATAGACTGTTACTGAGTTCGAGATCTTTCTTGACTACAACAAGTCACACATCATAAAGTTCTTTTGAACTATTCATACATAAGTCATACTTTTATACCTATAACATTCTTGTTCAATCATATGGTGTGTCATGCCTCTAACCCATAGTGATACGACGTCTATATAATCTTTTACATCGTCTCTAGTCCTGATATCGCTGTCCTCGTTATTGGTTCAAACTAGAAGGCCTTCATGTCTAGGTGCTCGATACCATTACCCTTAGTGGCAATCATTTAAAGAAGACTTGTTCTTTCATTCTTCGTGTATCTTATCTGCTACTTTCTTCGTTCTCATGGTAGAGTGATGGGCGTTATTCATTATGACGTTTTTATTCTTGGGCTGCAGGAAGTAGATCGAGAGGTCGTTCCGCCCCTTGTCCTTGAATATGGGTAATATGTTCTCAAACAAGGTTGCTCCAATCTGACCTAGTTGGCGAGCGATCCCAGTTCGCAGCAACCAATATAATCAGCTTCTGGTGAAGATCTGCTCATATGCCGCTATTTGATCATGGGCTAGCAATCACACAGAAAAAGGCTTGCGGCTTCTTATCTTTTCGTAGCGGAGTTGCCTTGACTGTAGCTCTCTAATTGATAGAAAAATAAGGATGAAGGGTTAAAGGATGAAAGTCCATGCGTTAGCTCTCTTCCGAACCATTGAATGAAGCTTTATATATCCTTGTTCTGACTTGTATTCTGAGCATCATTCATCTTGAAGTGTCGGTTCACACGATCACGTAATTTCTAGTGTTTTCTTGCTCATCTAGAAATTCAACATCTAATTTGGCTTCTCGTATTATAGAAAATCCTTAATTAATTCTACTTACTAATTATTAGATTTTTCCGGACATTACAAATTATCAGCAACTCGGTATTTGGGCTTATCCATGACATGAAAATAAAAAAAAAATTATGGTTCATTGAAAAACATGAAAAATAAAGAAAGGAGCATAAATCACAATGAAAATGTAATAATAAAAATAATATTGTCCGGCATGCGACCTATCTGTCACAATCAAGAGTGCATGGTGTCTCCATTAGACCTCTACCCTAAAAATTGCCAGTTTGTTTTCTTCCTATCCTGTGAAGGTGGCGTCCTTTCCTATAAGTCCAGTAAATGCATTTTATTTTTGGATAATTTTTCCAATGTCTTAGAAACAACTGCATTTTTTTAATTTTAATTTTTGTTTTACTTCACGAGACTCCGTCATGCATCCAAATTAATCAAAGTAATCACGATTTAAATTTTTGTTATAGTGTTTTTTATAATAATTCAAATGTAGCTTTTTTTTTTTTGTAATATTTTATCTTATATAAATTTACTTTTTAACTTAAATTTTTAATTTAAATGAGCAAAACGAATGAGATTTAATATCAATCATATACATGCACAGTCAATAATCAATTATGATAAATATAAATAAAAATTGATATCTAGAAAATGTGAAATTGGAAGGTTTATAGATATTTTAAATATATATTTTATACATAGTTAACACTGTAATAAGAAAAAATTTACGGAAGATTTCGCAAGGAATCTAGAACGTGTTCGGTCCTCTGTTACTTTGAAGTATTAGAATAGTCACATGGATTCACAATCCAGGATTTACATAAAAAGAATATTTTTTTTCTTCTGCTTTTAAATTCACAAGTATTTTCTTAGTACAGAGGTTGTTAATTGACAAAATTTTTTAGTTATTGGCACAAATATAGTGGCGGAGCAGGATTTCGATTCAAAAGGACGTAAGTTAAAAACGTAAAAAGCCTTATAAACTCTTAATAATATTACATAGTTGGAAGGGTATAAATATTCAATTTGTTGAATCTTTTTCTATATAATAGTAGAATTTTCTTAAAAGTTCAATTTTAACCCAATTTATTATTCTCTTATGCGTGAAAAAAATAAAGGAGAACACTTAATGAAAATTATATTGATGTGAAAATTTTGAAAATAAATTATTTAGTGGGTACGTAAGAAAAAATAATATTTGAAAAGGATGCAAGAAAAAAAGTTTAAGTAGAAACATATTAAAAAATATTTCTGTCCGGCAATTTGGAAAAAAATGGTACATAATATGCCACATTTCTAAAGATATTGTGTTCAAAAACTACAAAAACGTATGAACAAAAATATTTAAGTAGAGATACATTTACAAAGGAAAAAAATTACTTCAACATGAGCAAATAAATAAGAAAGAAAAATTTAGTAAAGACATATTTAAAAAAATAATAGAAATAAATTAGAGAAAAATTTTGTTAATAAGAGGTAATAGTAGAAATATGTCAATATGAAAAGCTTAAGAAAGTATATAGGCTAATTTTTAATTATAGAAATTAATAGGTTATAACTTGTCAAGTTATGGTTCATAACCAGATAAGTTATGGACAATTATGAACAATAACTTATCAAGTTATGGTTCATAACCAGACAAGTTATGGACGAAAACAATAATTTAACCTATTTATTAACTTATATAAACTATTGACCTATTAATTTTAATTCATCTTAAATCTTAACTTATTTTCTTCTTTCTCCTTATAAAAAATTCTTAAAAAACTAAATGCAATAAAACAAATTTTCAAAAATCTAGAGGCCATATAAGAAAAATTTTGAAAAACTACATGCTACACTATAACAGACAAGCTTTTACTTAATAGCGTTAAAAAATAGTTATCATCTATATATTTATATAATAAAAGAATTTATTCTCTCATTTAAATTATAATTCATAATTTATTATAATATTTTTTTTATAAAAAATATATATAAATTAAAAATAATTATAACTGAATCCTCCGCACAAAGAACGAGAAGAAGAAGAAGAAAATGCCTGCAGCCTGTAGCTCTCTCACAATTCTCACTCGAAGGGCCAAAAAAAATCTCACCCGATGAACTCTCAGTGTAAACGTGCAGAGATCGCGCATAGTGGAGATCGGCAAGAATTCTTCCCTCTCATAGTGCAGATCGCGCAGCATTCCCTAATTTAGGTTTTTGATCTTTTGAAGTTTGGGTCGTTCTTCTGTACAAGTTTGGGTTGTTCTTCTGATTTAGGTTTTCATTTCTCTGTAAGAGTTTGGGTTTTGATAGAAGATACCAAGGTATGCCCTGATTTTTTCGGCTTGTTTCTCCTCGAATCACGGCATTCTTCTCTAGTTTTTTCGATTCTTTTGGTTTCATAAAATCTGTAGTGATGATTTGTGTTTTTCTTTGAAATTCCTTAGTTGTACAAGAAAACCCACAATCTGTGGGTCATAAAATTTAGTTTTCCTCTACGGAACATTATATTTTGCTTGCTTTTTTCACTCACAATTATGTTTTCAGAAGAAATCATGGTTGTTTTTTTCTGCTCTTTTTCGTCCTTTATTTTTTTTACATGTCTAATAATCTTGTCGTTTTTGGCAGATTTGGATTTGCTTTGGTGATATCCTTAAAGATACGAAGGTATGCTCTGTTTCTTTGCGTTTTTTCTCTCTTTTTGTTCTGTACCTTTTTCATTGTTTGGTCTCTTCAACCATGTATTGATGATTTTTATTTTTCCACATTTCTTATTGTTTGCATTCTTGTCCTCCTAAGAATTGTTTTCTAATTTCGATTTATGTATTAAGTGATTTATCTTTTTTTTTGGGCTCTGGTATTAAATGATTTATCTACTTGATCCACATTATGTGTTATTTTATTTTAAAATCCTGTTAGAATAAATTTTGTTTCTTGGTTACAAATGTGAATTAATTTAGCATTATGTTAACTGTGAAGTCGATTGATGATGTTAGGATGATTGATAAAGATTGGGTGCGTGATAACTGGTGAGCAAGATTAGAATTTAGTTTTTGTTTGTATTAGTCATCGTAGTTAAAAAATTCTTAGTGTTGACCTTTTTATATATAGATTTGCTGAGGAGTATATGCAAAGCGCTCAGAATTTCATGAAATTTATTTATTTCTTCTCTTTAATCTTATCTTTTTTTGGCTTGCCCTAAAACTAAACTTTATTTATTTATTTATTGCATTTTAGTTTCTTTTTTGAGATTTTATATTCAAATATAATGTATTTTTAATAATAATACGATAATTAAAACTTAATACACGAATTATTCTCTATGTGTAGTACGTGGAGTTCAATTAGTGTACATATATAAATATATTTGGAAATGTATTATCGCTGGGTGGCATTAGTGTATAGAAATACGAGTCCCAATAGTCACATTGAGCGCCCTACGTGGAGTTCAATTAGTGTACATATATAAATATATTTGGAAATGTATTATCGCTGGGTGGCATTAGTGTATAGAAATACGAGTCCCAATAGTCACATTGAGCGCCCCCCCCCCCCCCCCCCCCCCTTTTTAATCTTCTTTTTGCTCTTTCCTGGGATTGTTTTGTTTGTGTGGTAATTTAAAGACGTACACCTACCTCTTCTTCTTCTTCTTCTTCTTTTGACTTGATGGTCTTCTTCTTCTTTCTACCTTCCAAGAAATTGCTATGCAGTTCTACCTTTAAACAATATTCATCTTTCTTTCTTTCACAACACAAGAGCGAAGAAATCCTTCTCATTCTTTTACTTCTTTCCACCTTTCAGGAAATTGCTAAACCACAATAGACTCTCTCTGTTGCTTTAATTAATTAATTATTCACTTCTCCTTCGAACAGCTCTATTTATAGCTACTATGTCCGAGTCCGAGGTCTCCCAGTTGAGATCTGTTTGTGAACTTCTCTATCCACGTTCGTTATATTGTTATCTTTCTCCTCCATAATCGAGTTTAGTTTCGTCGAAAAAGCTTTCTGGGTAAGCTCTTTTTCGCTTTGAATTCATTTACTATGTTGCTCTTGTTTTGTTTTGACATTTATTTCTTGTCTAGAACACGTTAATCTTTTGTTTCATTTTGTTCATTGTGTTAATTCATATATATATTTATGCTCTATTTCATAATTTATGGCTATTTCTTCTTCAGATTGTTATTAGAATAACATTGTAGATTATAATTCTGGTGTTCTAAGATGTATTCTCTGAATTTTTGGTTATATTCATATATTTGTAACTGTTGAGAATGCTTCGAAGAAGAAAAGAAAAAGAATTTCTGATTTCTGTAGTTTAATAGATAGAAATCTGACAATTCAGAATTATACCCAAATGCTTATTAATAGTGTTCTTTTCTTAATAATAAAAATAATAATTTAAAGATGTACACGTACCTTTCTTTTTCTTTTTCGTCTTTGACTTAGATGGTCTTCTTCTTCTTCTTTCTACCTTCCAGGATATTGCTAAACCACTTTCACTACCTTCCAGTTCTACCTTTAAACAATATTCATCTTTCTACTCGAAGGAGAAGAAAGAAGAAAATGCCTGCAGCCTGTTGCTCAGCACTGTTCTCACTCAGAGGGCCATTTAGCCAGCCAAAAAAAATCTCACCCGATGAACACATAGTGTAAACGTGCAGAGATCGCGCATAGTGGAGATCGGCAAGAATTCTTCCCTCTCACAGTGGAGATCGCACAGCATTCCCTAATTTAGGTTTTTGATCTTTTGAAGTTTGGGTCGTTCTTCTGTACAAGTTTGGGTTTTTCTTCTGATTTAGGTTTCCAATTTAGGTTTTCATTTCTCTGTAAGAGTTTGGGTTTTGATAGAATATACCAAGGTATGCCGGAAAGGCATTCGGACCTACAGAGATGATCCAAATCTCGAGAGAGGAGATGAAATTTCGCCTGCACTTTCGAGAGCAATTGAGGAATCGAAGATTTCAGTTGTCGTCTTCTCAAAAGAGTATGCTTCTTCTAGCTGGTGCTTGAATGAGCTCGTGCACATTCTCAAATGCAAGAATGAAAGAGGTCAGATTGTTTTACCCGTCTTTTACAACATCGATCCATCGGATATTAGAAAACAAAAGGGGAGTTATGCTATTGCCTTTGCTGCACACGAAGAACGTTTTGAGCCCAAAAAAGTGATGGAGTGGAGAAATGCTTTGACTGCTGCAGCTGATCTATCGGGCTTTCATTCACAAGATGAGTGAGTGATTGCTTCCTTTCTTTTCCTTTTTTTTTTGTTAAATTAAACTATGCTTTGACTGGTTGTCCTCTCTGAGTAGAATCACAAAATCATGTCTGATTATTTGGGTTCCGGAATGTAAATTGAAAACAAAAAACGTCTTAATTAGAAAGTTTCACTAGATGGAGATGTAGATGCTTCCTTTGTCATGCTTTTTCTTTGTTAATTTTGTAATGCTTCTTTTGTATTAATTTATTTCTCTTCTATTTATGCTAGGTATGAGTCAGAATTAATTGAGAAGATTGTGGAAGATGTATGGAGAAAATTAAACCGTTTGCCACAAATTGCTATGGATTCTAAGGGTCTTGTTGGAATAGATGAACGCCTTGAGGAAATTGAATCATTGCTATGCAAACCAAATCCTCGTGGCATAGGCCTTTGGGGGATGGGTGGTATAGGCAAGACTACTTTGGCTCGCGCCATTTTCAATTGGTACTTTTATCAATTTAAAAGTCGCTGCTTTCTTGAAAATGTTAGAGAAAATTCGCAGAAATATGGACTGGCTCATCTAGAAATCAAATTGTTTTCAACGCTATTGGATCTAAGAAATCTAGAAACAGTCGACCACTTTGTGAGAAATAGACTCATAGGTAAAAAAGTACTGATTGTTCTTGATGATATTGATGATATAGACCAGCTGGAGAAATTGATTGGAGATGGTAGTTGGTTTGGTGAGGGAAGTAAAATCATCATAACGACAAGAGACAAACAAGTTATTTTGAGTGCTGACAAGGAAGTATATGAAGTTAGATTTTGAGAAAGCACTTCAACTCTTTCAGTTCAATGCCTTTTTGGAGCTGTCAGGAGCGTTAGTAAATTATACTAGATGCAATCCGCTTGCTCTTAAAGTTTTAGGTTCCTCCCTTCATTCTCAAACCGTAGAATATTGGGTTAATTCATTGAACAAACTAAAATTAATTCCCTATTCAAAAATTCAAAAGGTGTTGAAAATAAGTTATGATGGGCTAGATGATAAGCAACAAGATATTCTCCTTGATATTGCGTGTTTTCTTAGAGGGGAGACGAGAGATTTTATAGAGAGCGTACTAGATAATTGTGATTTGTTTGCAAGTTCGGGGATTGAAGTTCTCATGAACAAGTCTCTCATAACCATTATTAATGGCAAAGTTTGGATGCATAATTGAGATGGGTTGGGAAATTGTTCGGCAACAATCTATTAAACATCTTGGAAGGCGTAGTCGGTTGTGGATTCCTCAAGACGTCTATCATGTCTTAGACAACAATGAGTTAAGTATCTAATGACAATAAACTACAACAACAACTCTCTCTGGCATAATTTTTATTTTTAATAACGTTTTTTTTCACATTTCATATGCTCATTTATTTATTTTTAATTATCTAGGGAACTGAAGAAATAGAAGGAATATATCTTGACATATCAAAGATTGATGATGCTCTACACTTGGAACCTATAGTTTTCAACAATATGCATAGACTGAGATTGCTCAAGATATATGTTTCAGATTATTCACATCAAGTAATGTCAAAGTACACCTTACTCAAGGTCTGCAATTTCTTCCTCGTTCTCTAAGATATTTGTGTTGGTATAACTACCCATCAAACCGATTTCCATCAAATTATAAGATGGAAAATCTTATTGAGCTTGACATGCCCTGTAGTGCGCTTAAGCAACTTTGGACTGGTGTACAGGTATGCTATAATATTAGTTAACTCGTTGAATATCATGTGTAGAATGTTCATGATTACCTACTTCATATTACATGTTTTTGGTAAAATAATAAAAATTATTGTTATATACTAAATTAGTTTATTTTTTCTTGTAGAATCTTAGAAATTTGAAGCGTATTAATCTTGGTTATTCCAAACAACTCATCAAACTTCTAGATTTATCTCGAGCTCCACAGCTAGAAAGTATTAATCTTGAGGGCTGTATAAATTTAGTTGAAGTTCCTCCGTTTAATTTCCATGGATGTTTTGGATCTCTTACACTACGTGGTTGCATTAAGATTAAATCACTCCCAAAGATATCGGGAAATATCAAATACTTGAATTTAGACAAGACTGGAATAAAAGAATTGCCCTTATCAATTGGGCATTTTGAAAGTCTTGTGGAATTCAGCCTTCGTGGTTGTCAACATATCAAGAATCTTCCCATAGCTTCTTTTCCAGCTTTAACCTTTTTGGTTGAAGGAGATAGAAATGGTGTACTTAATAAAATACCATTGTTGCTTAATGTAGAGGAAGATCCAAAGACATTTAATGAAGCTATGACTTCAAGGGATGCCTCCTTTTGGAGAGAGGCCGTGAATGATGAAATGGATTCAATTATATCGAATCAAACTTGGATCTTGATTGTCTGAGGGTATTTCATCAATAGAACAAGTGTCTTCATCGTCAATTGAGGGTCTTGATTGTCTGAGGGTATTTCGTCTTGGAGGATGCAAAAAGCTTGAGAGTCTCCCAACTAACATTTTTAAATCCAAGTCTCTTGAAATGCTTAATCTTTGGGATTGTTCGAGATTGAAAAAATTCACAGGGATCCAAGTGTTAAGCAACTCAGTTATAATTGAAAAGTTTTTTGGGCTCCGTCGTCAAGATATGAGTTGGCGCAAAAAACTCGAGTTTGTCCCAAAATGGATTTATTATTTAAGTTGTCTAAAATTCTTGTCCCGCCACGGGTGTTTGGAACCTGAACATCTCCAAATGAAGCAATTTTTATTGTTCTCTTTGGACCGGCTAGATCTAAATAACTGCAATATAGTTGAAATTCCAGTTTGAGCCTTTTATCCTCGTTAACTTCGTTAGATCTAAGCGAGAACCCATTTGAGAACGTACCTTCAAGCATCATACAACTTCATCAGCTGGTAACACTCATCATTGACAATTGCAAGAAGCTCCGATCTTTGCCACAACTTCCATCGTCTGTTTGGCTTCTTAATGCAAGTGGATGTACTTCTCTGGAGACATTATCAAGTTCGGGGTGCTATGGATTCAACATACGGCATGTGACTCCTCACCCTTTAATTTACAAAACATTTTTCTTCAAAAATTGCTGGAAACTAGGACGGAATGCACGCAGCATTTTAACTGATTTCTTATACGGAGTTGATAAATTGAATTTGGTACGTATGTATTTTCTCTCTCTTGTTTTTTTTTTTGAAGTTATTTTTGAAGATTGAAGTAATTAACATTAATACACCACTATATATTATTCATATATATTGGTGTCTGGTGATGTAGGGAAGAAGACATCCTAAAATTAGAGTATGTTATCCGGGAAATGAAATTCCAAAGTGGTTCAGGCATCAAGACGAGGGGATTTCAACAACTATGAAGCTTCCCCATGGTTGGCATAATTCTAATTTTATGGGTTTTGCCATTTGCTTTGTTGCTCCAATAATCCCAGCAGGCGCAGGCTCATTTTCTAAGCATGTAGAAATTACGTTTGACTTACATCTTAAAACCAAGTGCGGTCAAATCCACAAATATGACCACAATGGACGTGATTTCTGGATCTACCGTGGTGATAAGGAGGAGGACAAAATCACAAGTAGTGATATTAGTTGGGACCATGTGTTCCTGCAATACCTCCCTGCCGACTTGTTCAACAAACATCCTGATGCAATGGGGGCATCATTCTATTTCAAATATAGATTTCTTTCGCAAAATGAGAATTGTGATTTGATTGTGAAAAGGAGTGGAATTGAGTTGGTATATGCATGCAAATGATTGATTATGTAATTGAAGAGGAAGAATCAGTTGCTATTAAGAACGACTTTGCTATTATCTATCTGGCACTCTTCTCTGAATTTTGATTTGAAAGATAATTATATATGCAATGCACCTAAAATGTGTTAATGAATATTTGAATATATTCTTTTCATTAAATGATGAAACTTTAAGACTATAATGCCTGAGTTATATGCTGAAACTTTTAGTCAAAATCCTACTATATAAAATTTTCCTCTAAATTGGAGATACTTTCTTTTCACTCCAAATTTAGAGTGTTGATTGTTAGTTTTATCGGTTTTGAAAGTTAGTTTCCTTTTTTCTTGAACACTCTGTTTCTTTTTTTCTTGAATATTCTTTAGCCAAACTTGTGTGACTTCAAGTGTTAGAAGAATAGCTTTGCAGATACGATGTTGGAATTCATTGCTCAATGTTTTGGGGATGTGTTGTGTTTTCCTCAGTCCCTTGAAAATGTATTTATAATTCATTCTGGTTGTATGTGCTTTTTGTTCGTTCTTTCCTATCCTCTGAGCTTTGTTGTCTTTACCTTTTTGTGTTCCACAGAATGGAAGGTGAACAGGCAAACTTGAATTCTGAATTTGGAGAGAATGTTTTCAGTATTTTCAATGATTGATAGGTAATTTAAATGTTATTAGACATCTTTCTCTCTTAGCCTTTATGTTTTGGCGCTTTTTAAGGTCTTCTGGTAAACTCTAACCTTAATAGAGGAGTTGACTGATAAGCATTTATTTAGGAAAGTGTTTGTTAGGAGGCATAGGCTTGTGTAATTAGTTGGGTACTAATTTTGGTTACTGGTTTAATCGTGTGGTTATGTGAATAAATTGTAATCAGTTGTATAAGGGGTGGGATTGTAAACATAATAGTAAAGAGTTGTTTTGGGAAAAGTCTTGGAGAGAATCTAAGCAAGGGAGAGCGATCGGTTCCTCGAATTACTAGAAATTTAGAAAATTATTGTACGCCCATCAGCAGAATGTTACATACTAATAAACCTAGTGTTACATGCTTACACTAATGGAGAAACTAAAAAAAATGTGTTCTTTAATTTTCTACAACCACCCATTTATAAAGCACCTATCAGAGTCCTGGAAAAATCTATCTTATCTCTTAAAATAAGGTCTCAGAAAATAAATATCAACTAATTAGAGACCGAGAGAGGTGATGTGATGATCGTGAAGATTGCGTTGAAAGTTTCTGAGAGGCATTTGGAGAGACTTGAGATGAAGGGCAAGTCTCGTATGCTTTAGAGTGAGTGAGAAATTATTAAGAAAAATGTCCTCAAAGCATATAATGTTTTTTGAATTATAGTGAGGAAGCATTTTCTTTGGTGATTCCTAAAAAGAACGAAAAAAAAAAATGACGGGGCTCTTTTATTATGGGGTACTATTATTCAATAATTGTAACCAACCTAGAACGCTAATTGAGGCCAGTTAAACCAGCAAACCTATTACACTACAATAAATATCAACATCAGTAGCAATCCAAAAACGCTATTAATCACTAACAATAGTGCTTTTTAGAGTGCTAGGACAGCAGGGGCTATTATAGGTCCTAAGAAAACATAGCGTTTTAGGAGAGTTATAGAAAGCGCTATAGAATTGACGTATTATAGCGTTTAAGACAAGCTATTTTCATCCTATTACAGCTCTTTAGGATAGCTACGATACAGATTAATAACTTTTTTTCCTTGTTATGTTCATACTCTTGTAACTTTTTAAAATTATTATTGATATCCTTTTCAATTCATGCAAATAAATGGTAATTCTGAGATATGTGATATCTAAATAGGAACATTCAAATTAAAACATAAAAACATTCAACATATCAATTGTTATCAGTATCTACCAAGCTGGCAATAAAATTACGTCTACAACATAATTCATACAATGTCCAAAACCTTAACATTCAAAACAAGTAAAGAAAACAGAGAAGTCATCTCCAAAACTTCTAAGTGCAATGGTGAAGTAAATCCTTCCATCTTGACAAAATGCTTCAACAAAAAAGTCATGTCCACCGTTTAACCTGTAAGAAAGTGATCCACTATCAAAACAATAATCAAACTCAACTAAAACTTCCACCATTTAACCTATAAATAAAGCAAGGACTAGTTAAATTCATCACTGAGAAGGGTAAAAATTAAGAATGGCTAAATTAGATTGCAATTATAAATAAGAGATGACAGATAAATAGGAGTCTACTGAGTAAACGAGAGACCGGCTCCATCATCCATTTTATCTAATACAATAGATAGCAATTTAGTAGTAGCTTTGTGTTTCTAGCTGAAGAAAGCATGACACTGCTTGAGTATTGACTAAAGCATAGGTTTAGGGTGCATAGAAGATTGTTTCTTTACGTGTTGATTCCAAGCATGGTAAACTCTGACCGTGGATACCAAACATGGCAAAAAAGTCAAAAACAAAACCCGTCCATAGCTTCCTATGAGAACGGATTTCAGTTTCCAAATCATATTGATTATGACCAATGATTACCTTGAAACCTAAAAAAAAAAAAAAAAAGTGTTAATAAAATTTTTTATATGTTCTATAAAAGACTAAAACCATAAGATGTCAACTTGCAAGATATGTAACCACAACAAAACAATCCAAGTAAAATAACCAGTCAAGCTCAAAATAATTCAGTATTAACAAACTTTGCATAAAAGATGGGATATAAAACTATTACCAGAATGTATAAAAATTAAGTTCAGATGGAGTCCATACCTTAAGCTACTTGGCAACATCCCTAGCAGAAGATTCAGAAACTTCGATCCATGTTTTTGAGAAGAGTGCACATGCAGACAACATGAACACAAGATAGAACAGTGCATGGAAAGGATTGGCTGCCATATCAGCTAAGCTGCAAAAAAAAACGCAATGGAATTGTTTACCAATCAAATTGTCCTCAACAAACAACAGTTCAAGACATTATCCATCAGACACAAAACAAACATCTCTCCAATAGGGAACATTAAGAAACTCGATGTTCGTCGTCAATTGAGGGTCTTGATTGTCTGAGGGAATTTAATCTTGGAGGATGCAAAAAGCTTGAGAGTCTCCCAACCAACATTTTTAAATCCAAGTCTCTTAAACTCCTTAATCTTTGGGATTGTTCGAGATTGAAAAAATTCACAGGGATCCAAGTGTTAAGCAACTCAGTTATAATTGAAAAGTTTTTTGGGCTCCGCCGTCAAGACATGAGTTGGTGCAGAAAACTTGAGTTTGTCCCAAAATGGATTTATTATTTAAGTTGTCTAAAATTCTTGTCTCGCCACGGGTGTTTGGAACTTGAACATCTCCAAATGAAGCAATTTTTATTGTTCTCTTTGGACAGGCTACATCTAAATAACTGCAATATAGTAGAAATTCCAGTTTGGCTGAGCCTTTTATCCTCGTTAGAGCTAAGCGAGAAGCCATTTGAGAATATACCATCAAGCATCATACAACTTCATCGGCTGAAAACACTCGAGATTCACAATTGCAAGAAGCTCCGATCTTTGCCACAACTTCCATCGTCTGTTAGCTTTCTTGATGCAAGTGGCTGTACATTTATGTTCCAAAATTGCTGGAAACTAGGACGGAATGCACGTAGCATTTTAATTGATTTCTTATACGGAGTTGATAAATTGAATTTGGTACGTATGTATTTTCTATCTCTTTTTTTTTTTTTTTTTTTTTTTTTCAAGTAATTTTTGAAGATTGAAGTAATTAGCATTAATACACTATTAATTTTTGAAGTTGTCACGTTGGTGTCTGGTGATGTAGAGAGAAAGTCATCTTAGAATTCAAGTATGTTATCCGGGAAATGAAATTCCAAAGTGGTTCAGGCATCAAGAGATTTCAACATCTACGAAGCTTCCTCATGGTTGGCATAATTCTAATTTGATGGGTTTTGCCATTGCTTTGTTGCTCCAATAATCCAACTAGGGAGAATTATGTTTGACTTACATCTTAGAACCAAGTGCGGTCAAATCCACAAATATGACAACAATGGGTGCCTTTTCCTGATCTTCCGTGGGGATAAAATCACAATTAGTGATATTAGTTCGGACCATGTGTTCGTGCAATACGACTCTGCCCACTTGTTCAACAGACATCCTGATGCAATGGAGGCATCATTCTATTTCAAATATAGAGATTGGCGAGATGAGAATTGTGATTCGATTGTGAAAAGGATTGGAGTTAGGTTGGTATATGCATGCAAATGATTGATTATGTGATTGAGGAGGAGGAATCAGCTGCTATCAAGAACGACTCTGCTATTATCTATCTGATACTCTTCTCTAAATTTTGATTTGGAAGACAATTATATATGTAATGCACCTAAAATGTGTCAATGAATATTTGAACTTATTCTTTTCATTAAATTCTGAAACTGTAAAACTATAACGTCTGAGTTATACGCTGAAACTTTTAGTCAAAATTCTACTATATAAAATTTTCCCCTAAATTGGAAAAACTTTATTTTCACTCTAAATTTAGAGTATTGATTGTCAGTTTTATCGGTTTTGAAAATTCGTTTCCTGTTTTCCTGGATACTCTTTAGCCAAACTTGGATGACTTCAAGTGTTAGAAGAATAGCTTCATGGATATATGATGTTTGAATTCATTACTCAATGTTTTGGGGATATGTTGTGTTTTTCTTCAGTCCATTGACAAGATCTTTGTAATTCATTCTGGTTGTATGTGCTTTTTGTTCGTCTTTTCCTATCTTCTTAGCTTTGTTGTCTTTACCTTTTTGTGTCACACGGAAAGGAAGGTAAAAAGGCAAACTTGAATTCTGAAATTGGAGAGAATGTTTTCAGCATTTTCAAGAATTGATAGGTAATTTAAATGTTATTACACCTCTTTCTCTCGTTGTCTTCATGTGTTGGCACTTTTTAAGGTTTTCTGAAAAACTCTAACTTAAATAGAGAAGTTGACTGATAAGCCTTTACTTAGGAAAGTGTTTGTTAGGAGGCATAAGCGTGTGTAATTGGTTGGGTACTAATTTTGGTTCTTGGTTTGATCATGTGGTTATGTCAATAAATTGAGTTGTATTAGGTGTGGGATTGTAAGCATAAGAGTAAAGAGTTGTTTTGGGAAAAGTCTTGGAGAGAATCTAAGCAAGGGAGAGCGACCAGTTCCTCAAATTCTTGGGAATTTAGGAAATTATTGTACGCCTATCAGCAGAATGTTACATGCTAACAAACTGTGTTACATGCCTATACTAAGCATGCTACACGCCTACTGCTAATGGAGAAACTAAAAAAAATGTGTTCTTTAATTTTTTACAACCACCCATTTATAGAGCACCTATTAGAGTCATAGAGAAACTCTATCTTATCTCTTAAAATAAGGTCTTTGAAAATAAGAGATTAATTTAATTTTATATCCTATTCAAAATCAAATAATATTTCTATTTATTTTTGGAACAATTTTCTCTCTCCTATGAATAGGAGAATTTGGCCACCATAGGGATAAGCCTCCCGTGGTTGGCGCACCTGGTAGTCCAGGAGGAGATAAAATTCCTATTTTATCCTGTTATCTAATTTTGACTGAAAATAAAATTTTCATTTAAAGTCAAACTTCAAACCAATTTGAATTCTAATTGGATAACTTGTTTAGTAAGTAAACTAGACAACTTATAGTGCAAGTAACCAATCCCAGAGGGATTTATATGCTTTCGCGTGTTCCTCATGTGATCCTCACCTCATGTGTGTTTTAAAATTAAATTATCACATAATTTAATATGCTTTAAAGTGAGCGAGAAATTGTTAGGAAAAATGTCCTGAAAGCATATAATGTTTTTTGAATTATGAAGGGGAAACATTTTCTTTGGTGACTCTTAAAAAAAACAAATGTTTTTTTTTATGGGGCTCTTTTTTTTGAGGGAGAAATAGGAAAATAGGTTAAAATTTGAGATGAATTAAAATTAATAGGCCGATAGTTTACATAAGTTAATAAATAGGTCAAATTATTATTTTCGTCCATAACTTGTTTGGTTATGAACCATAACTTGACAAGTTATTGTCCATAATTGTCCATAACTTGTCTGGCTATGAATCATAACTTAACAAGTTTGTCCATAACTTATCTGGTTATGAACTATAACTTGACAAATTATGGCCTATTAATTTTTATAACTAAAAATTGGTCTATATACTTTCTTAAGTTTTTCATATTGGGCCAGCTAAACTCTCAAACGTATTACTAG
This sequence comes from Morus notabilis, assembly GCF_000414095.1. Lineage (NCBI taxonomy): Eukaryota > Viridiplantae > Streptophyta > Magnoliopsida > Rosales > Moraceae > Morus > Morus notabilis. Next base: position 765,531 of record NW_010361298.1, on the reverse strand, counting down.
AAGGCAAAATAAAATTCAGTGGGAAAAGAAAAAAAATGGTTTACAGTGACTGATGACTAAAACAAAATAGTTTTTATCCACTTATTAAATTCTAAATTGCAGCCTGTAATCAAGCGCACAATATGCCAAATTCATAAAACCATTCATTAATAGACAAATGAGAAAATTACTCGTACTATAAATGCTTCCAGCGTATTCATAAAATGGTTAGGAGTTATAAATATACATGTCTCTTGACCGTTGTCTTCATCTTCTTTATCTTCTTCAAAGATTCAGATCAGTTTTTTTTTTTTTTCTTTTTTTTTTTAAGTGTCTGAGGTTAAGGATTGAGGAAACACTTATACTTTAAGTTTACCATAGCATTTATCTTTTAACGTGTTCTGCTCTTTTTGATTTAATGAAATTAGTTTTTACCAAAGTATTCCGACTAAAAACTTGGTAAAAAGGAACATATATACATGCAACGTGCAGAAGAAGAGAAACATAAGTGAAAAATAATTATTTGAATCTAGAAGAATTGGTTAGGTTAAGTCAAGAGCTCTTGTTCTTATAAAAAGGAATGTGATAAGAGGACATGTATGATATTTTTAATTTGTTATTAAAAATAAATAAATATTAAAAATGTAAACAAAAAATGGCAGTGAAAAGCTTGTAAAGAATATTAAGTACATTAGGCAAGGATAGCACAATTCCTATGTTATAACCTGAAAAGTTTAAGATATTAAGTAGAATTAATTATTTAATTAATTGAGATTATCCCTCTAATTTTTATATCGTCATTTTCTCTTAAAAGAATCAAAGGTAATGATCTATTTACTCGATATGCAACCATGCTACATGATAGAACTTGCCAAAGGAGATGCGAAGAAAAATATCCAGCATCAAGAGTCACTGGACATTGCCAGAAAGAACCAAAAGCACCAACTGGAGTGTCTTACTGCTACATTGAATTTTGATTCCCAAACTTGATTTATACTGTTTATGTTCTACCCGCAACTCAAATTTTCTGTCTATTTTATCTGTCAATTTCTCTGTCTAACTAATTATTTACTGACACATTATCCCCTCCATAAATGGCACAAACGGAACAACAAAATTGTGTTCTAATTTTTGTATCAAAATACATCGGGAACTCTGAATTCAAATTTCCTGTCTATTTTATCTGTCAATTTCTCTGTCTAACCAATTATTTACTGATAAATCATCCCCTCAATAAATGACACGAAACAAAAAAAATTAATATACAATGGACAGGGGATTTGGGTTTGAGAACTACCAAATTACTGCTGCTATGTATTTTTTTTTTCTCTCTTTTAACTATTGCTATGTATTACAAAAATGGCAGTTGGTAATGGGTGCCCGTTCATATGTTCCTAGAATAATGGTATGTTATATTTCAAGAAAACATTTTTTTTTAAAATTATAATCAAAAGCACACAATCTTTGCCCACAAATAGTGTTTGACAGACTACATATTACTGAATATTATGACTTCCAAACATAAGATTGAGATTCCTATTTTGGCAATTTGTCCCATTGTCTTAAATACTAATACTTTTATGAAAGACCATAAGATTTATATGTCCTTTTTTTCCTTTCTATAAAGAAAAAGGATGGAGAGAAGTTTAATAATAAGAATCGATGTTTATGATATTGTGAGAAATTAAGTATTGTATTTTTATTAATAAAAATAATATTGTTTTTGTTCTCCATAATATTTATGAGCAAATATCATAAAAATTCAATATTAGCTAAGTGGACTTGTTACGTAGAGTTCATAAACTTGTGATACAAATTTAAATGACTTAGTATAAAATAGCTGTAAATAAAACTCGACACTATTCATGTTATATTTTTTCCATAAAAAACTTTCTGCGTTTTCCTCTTCCGAATATGTAATACCTTTCATCTAACTCTATTAATACAAAAAAGAGCCGAAAGCTACTGCTAAGACCTCAATTTCTTTTTTTTCTTTTTCTTTTCCCTTCTTTACCTTTTTATCTACATTTTTTTTTTCTTTTTAAGTCTTTTGATTTTTGATTTTTTATTCTGTAGATGTTTTTTTTTTTAACATCTACGTGTGTTTTTCAAAATTATATTTTCTTTCATTTTACACTTCTGAAATTATTACTTACAGTTTATAATTTCTTACGCTTGTTTTTTAAAATATATTTTTCCTCATTTTACTCTTATGAAAATAATTTCTTTTGCATTTGTTTTTATTTAAAATTTTTTTTTGTTAACAGTTAAAATAATTTTTCTAACAATACAAAGAGCCAAAGTATATATATAAAAGTTAATACGTCATACAAATCCTGGGATACAAACTCTATACAAACAAAAAGCGCTCATCACAAGCGTCCTGTGACTCCACTTGGCTTTCCCTGACATTATAGATACACCTATAAAAGTTGGAACATTTGTACGAGAATAAATAAAGCAACTGGAATAGATACACCTATAAAAGTTAGAACAAGAACCCACTTTAATCTTCCGATGAATGCTACCATCATGCTTGACATAGAACAGATTAGCAAACGAAGGAAATCCTCTTTTCCATAATTTGATGTGAGAATGGAGAAGAACGCTAAGGTTGAGATTGAGGCGGAAACTAATGTTAGAGAGATTGTAATATATCTCTCAATCTTGATATCACAAAATTAGATTAAAATACATTCGGAAAGAGTAGGCTGACGCAAGCACGCGCTGCAGCGCGAAAGAGTGCGCGCTGCAGCCTGCGCAAAACAGACCCTCGGGTCTGTTTTACTAGGCATGCGCGCTGCAGTGCACAGAAGCGTGCGCTGCAGCGCAAATCTTTGACGGAAAATGTGTTCGTGTGTTTTAGTGATCTGAAAAGGTCTCGAACCATTGTATCTATTTGTGATATGTTTTCTCACATATCTGAGCACTTATTAACAATAGAAATAACTATTGTTATAAGTGCATCAGCATATAAAAGATAACCATCAAATTGAAAAGGTATCTTTATGTGAAAGGTTGTAACTCTTAAAGAGGATGGATGCATCCCTGTCTTTATACGATGGACTTCAGAAAATACATATGATATACATTGTTCTGGAACTCAATATTTTTGCTGGATATTGTGTTCAAGGGTTTGTTGTATCTTGGGGGTAATTTGCCATTTAGAACTCGTTAGCAAACTTTGAGAAGTGAGGGCAAATAAAACCTTAAAGGAAAGTATTCCTATACGCCTCAAACCCTTCTTTCTGAATTCTCTATTCTTTTCATCCTCCTAAATCCGAATTTCTCCAACATTCTTTAAGGTTTTAAACTTGCTGCAATGGAGGTTGAAAAGAACATGACGTCTTTCCTCAATCCTAATGTTCAACTTGATCGTTTTGATGGTACCAACTTCACCCGCTGGAAAGGAAAGTTATTCTTTCTCTCACCGTGCCTTAAGATCGCCTATGTACTTGATCCGAAATTGGAGCCACTTCCTGAACCAAAGGAGGATGATTCTGAAGAATTGAAGACCGCAAGGAAGAAGCGAGGAGATGATGAAATCATGTGCCGGGGTCATATTCTCAACACTCTCTCCGATAGGCTCTACGATCTTTACAACTCGATGGAGTCTCCGGTGAAGATTT
>NW_010361298.1:761301-761871 GCF_000414095.1 Morus notabilis | reverse complement strand
ATCTTGAAATTTCTAGAATATGTCATGGTTGACACCAAGTCCATTCTAGATCAAATACATGAATTGCAAGTCATTATTACTAAGCTTCGTGAATTGAAGGTTGAGATTTTTGAATCATTCCAAGTGGGGGCAATTATTGCTAAATTGCATCAAAGTTGGAATGGTTATAGAAAGAAACTCCTTCATAGGAGAGATGACATAACTTTGGAGCAATTACAAAAACACTTGAGAATAGAAGAAGAGACCAAGTCTTGTGATTCCAAGAACAAAAATGTTGATTCCTCTAAAGTTAATGTTGCCGAAGCTAGTAAGTTTTCAAAGAACTTCAAAGTCAATAATGACAAGAAGTTCAAGAAGGCAGGTAATGGCCAAAAGAAATTTTCTGGAAATTGTTTCTTTTGTGGAAAGAAAGGCCATCGCCAAAATGACTGCAGATACAAGAAGAAAAAGGAAGAAGTGAACACCAACAAGGCCAATGCCGTTGAAGAGAAATCCGAAGACATATGTGCTATGGTCTCGGAATTGCAAATTGGCATGATTACCGAAACTAACATGGCTGCATTTAAATCC
>NW_010361298.1:717695-760672 GCF_000414095.1 Morus notabilis | reverse complement strand
AAAGAAAGAATAGAATCTTTACCGATATGATTAACTCTATGCTTCTTAATTCTAAATTGCCTAATAATTTATGGGGGGAAGCTTTACTTACTGCATGTCATGTTCACAATAGGATTACATCTATGAAAACACATGTCTCTGCATATGAAGTATGGAAAGGAAGAAAACCAAACTTGATGTATTTAAGGGTGTGGGGCTGTCTAGCCTTTTATAGAATTATTGACCCTAAATCATCAAAGTTAGGAGCTAGAGGTATTAGAAGTGTTTTCGTAGGTTATGCTGAAAATTCCAAGGCTTATAGATTATTGAATCTAGATTCTAATGTTGTTGTGGAATCAAGAGATGTTGAATTTGTTGAGAACAAGTTTAGCCTTGATTCTTCCATTGAATTAGAATCTAATGTTAATCGACCATATGTTGACGTTCCCGGTACCTCCACAAATAAAAGGAAAGAGTCTATGACATCTTTCAAACCGAGAAGAAGTCAACGTGAAAGAAAAGAAAAGAACCTAGCACTGGATTTTATTTCATCTCAAGCTTTAACCTTTTTGGTTGAAGGAGATAGAAATGGTGTACTTAATAAAATACCATTGTTGCTTAATGTAGAGGAAGATCCAAAGACATTTAATGAAGCTATGACTTCAAGGGATGCCTCCTTTTGGAGAGAGGCCGTGAATGATGAAATGGATTCAATTATATCGAATCAAACTTGGATCTTGATTGTCTGAGGGTATTTCATCAATAGAACAAGTGTCTTCATCGTCAATTGAGGGTCTTGATTGTCTGAGGGTATTTCGTCTTGGAGGATGCAAAAAGCTTGAGAGTCTCCCAACTAACATTTTTAAATCCAAGTCTCTTGAAATGCTTAATCTTTGGGATTGTTCGAGATTGAAAAAATTCACAGGGATCCAAGTGTTAAGCAACTCAGTTATAATTGAAAAGTTTTTTGGGCTCCGTCGTCAAGATATGAGTTGGCGCAAAAAACTCGAGTTTGTCCCAAAATGGATTTATTATTTAAGTTGTCTAAAATTCTTGTCCCGCCACGGGTGTTTGGAACCTGAACATCTCCAAATGAAGCAATTTTTATTGTTCTCTTTGGACCGGCTACATCTAAATAACTGCAATATAGTAGAAATTCCAGTTTGGCTGAGCCTTTTATCCTCGTTAGAGCTAAGCGAGAACCCATTTGAGAATATACCATCAAGCATTTAGAATTCCTAATAAATCCTTCTAACTTAATATTACTAAGCAGGGATAAAAATCTTTAAAAAATTTATATTCTAAAGATCTCATGTACAATTTAAATTCATGAACTAAAAACACACCTATTCAGACATGCTTACATAATTGATCATCAAATAACATAATAACATAATAATTTTCTTATTGCAAGTAAAGTATCATGACATGTACTAATGGGAAAATTCATAATCCAAATTGTCATAAAATCACATTTTTATTTATGAATTTATTGGGGCTTACAAAATTAATTTATATTTTCTTGTAGAATCTTGGAAATTTGAAGCGTATTAATCTTGGTTATTCCAAGCAACTGATCAAATTTCCAGATCAATCTCGAGCTCCAAAGCTAGAAAGTATTAATCTTGAGGGCTGTACAAATTTAGTTGAAGTCCCTCCCCTCAATTTCCAAGGATGTTTTGGATTTCTTACACTACATGGCTGCATTAAGATTAAATCACTCCCAAAGATATCGGGGAATATCAAATACTTGAATTTAGACGAGACTGGAATAAAAGAATTGCCCTTATCAATTGGGCGTTTGGAAAGTCTTGTGCAATTGAGCCTTCGTGGTTGTCAACGTATCAAGAATCTTTCAGCAGCTTCTTTTCTGAGAAATATACAAGATTTAAATTTGAGCGACTTGTCAATAAAACAAGTGCCCTCATCAATTGGGTCATTAGAAAATCTTGTGCAATTGAGCCTTCGTGGTTGTCAACATATCAAGCATCTTCCAGCAACTCTTCCGAGGAATCTAGAAGGATTGTATTTGATAGACTCATCAATAGAACAAGTGTCTTCATCTTCAATTGAGGGTCTTGATTGCCTGAGGATATTTAATCTTTCACGATGCAAAAAGCTTGAGAGTCTCCCAACCAACATTTTTAAATGCAAGTCTCTTCAATTCCTTGATCTTGGGGATTGTTCGAGATTCAAAAAATTCACAGGGATCCAAGTGTTAAGCAACTCATTTATAATTGAAAAGTTTTTTGGGCTCCGTCGTCAAGACATGAGTTGGCGCAAAAAACTCGAGTTTGTCCCAAAATGGATTTATTATTTAAGTTGTCTAAAATTCTTGTCCCGCCATGGGTATTTGGAACCTGAACATCTCCAAGTCAAGCAATTTGTATTGTTCTCTTTCAACCAGCTAGATCTACGTAACTGCAATATAGTAGAAATTCCAGTTTGGCTGAGCCTTTTATCCTCGTTAACCATCTTATATCTAAGCGGGAACCCATTTGAGAATATACCTTCAAGCATCATACAACTTCATCGGCTGAACACACTCTACATCTACGGTTGCAAGAAGCTCCGATCTTTGCCACAACTTCCATCGTCTGTTAGAGATCTAAATGCAAGTGGATGTACTTCTCTGGAGACAATATCAAGTTCGGAGTGCTATGGATTCAACATACGGCATGTGATTCGCCCTTTCATTTCCAATCACAAAAGATTTACGTTCCAAAATTGCTGGAAACTAGGACGGAATGAATGTCGCATTTTAACTGATTTCTTATACGGAGTTGATAAATTGAATTTGGTACGTATGTATTTTCTATCTCTTTCTTTTTTGAAGTAATTGTTGAAGATTGAAGTAATTAACATTAATACACTATTATTCATATATATATATATTGGTTTCTGGTGATGTAGGAAGGAAGACGTCATACAATTGAAGTATGTTATCCGGGGAATGAAATTCCAAAGTGGTTCAGGCATCAAGGCGAGGGGGCTTCAACAACTATGAAGCTTCCACATGGTTGGCATAATTCTAATTTGATGGGTTTTGCCATTTGCTTTGTTGCTCCTATAATCCCAGCAAGCGCAGGCCCAATTGCGTTTGACTTACATCTTAAAACCAAGTGCGGTCAAATCCACAAAAATTAGTCCTTTTTTCCAGAATACTCTTTTGTCAAACTTGTGTGACTTCAAGTGTTAGAAGAATAGCTTCACAAATACTATGTTTGAATTCATGACTCAAATGTTTTGGGAATAAGGAAAGAATTATTACATGATTGCAAATCATCTAAGGAAATACATAAACTAGATGTCATCCATGATTAAAAAAAGTTAGCGTCTCACATTTTCAATCTTTGCAGTTAGTTGATACTTAGACGACATCCACGAGAGATTTTTTTTTATTTTTTAATTAAAGTCACTATAATAGCTAACAGACTATAATGTTTTCCACATAGTACATGTAGTGTGTATTGGATGATTATTCGGAGTCTCATTTATCTTTTATTATTTGTTTGGGAATCATGGAGTTGCAGGTGTTGTGGTGCGGAAGCAAAACAAGAAGATGCAGGGTGTTACGCTCCTCTGCTTCTCCTTCCTATTATTTCTTTAATTTTACATGCTATCTATAAATTCTTTTAATTTGGGTGCGTAGTAATAATAAGAATGTAATTAATTCTTTATGTCGCGCACAGGAAATGTTTGATTGTGCTATACGTATAAATCTTAATTGATCCTCAAGATGATTAGAGATTGCTATTATATGATGGTTGTTACCTGAGAAGATTTAGTGGTCTGATCTTGTGTCACGGTATTCTGTCTAGGATGAAAACACAAAACTGTTTTATTTTTGTGACTTTGAGTTTTGCAGAACATTTCTAGTTTTAATGTTGTTTGTTCTTCTTGTGTTGTTTTTGTTTTTGTTTTTGTTTTATTTCTTTCAATTACATAATCAAATAGTTTTACAAGCATGTTTAAGACTACACGTTCTGTAATGATGTGGACCTAGTCTTGATGTGTACATCAACGCCAGTGGATCCTTTTGGAAATGCTCCTCGGTTATATGATATGAAGAAACTATTGAGTATTTATTTTTGCTTTGATTTTTCATTTTTGACAACTTTGGTTGAGAAAAAATGACAAAATTTTCCCTGTTTTGATAATAGCTTCATTTCAACGATGAATTTTGGTCAATTATTCATTGTCTCATTAGTCAAATCAGATTTTTGGTTAGTTCATACATGTTACTTAACACTTACTATTAATCTTAATATCTCTTTTATTAATTATATTACGTAGGAATCATGAAGTTACTGATTTTGTTGCGCTGAAGGAACAAAAGAAGATGCAAGGTATTATACTCTCCTGCTTCTCTTTCCTATTATTTCTTTAATCTTACATAAAAATTCTTTATGTTGCCCAAGAAATTAAAGGATTGTTTGTGCTAACAAATCTCAAATGATCATCAGGGGGATTAGAGAGAGCTACTGTGTGATGGTCCATTGCTCAGATCTAATGTTATTCTGGCTACGGAAATTTTTTTTTTTTTTTATTCTTTGGTTTAATTTAGATATTTTGTATTTTTTTCTGATCCAAGGGATGTTACGAGCTATTGGAAAGCTCAAACAACATGAATTTCTTCGTATCTTAAGTCATTTGATGAACGTAAAGGGCGTCCAAATTTTGTTTGTTTTGAAACCAGTTCTGGTATGTTTGTTTGATCGTATTAGAGTACCGTATTACATAATAATGTAATAATATAATGTTTGATATGACTATTGTATTGTATAAACTAATACAGATGATAAATTAATACGACCTATGTCGTATTATTGAATATGACTCATTTTTGACATATTTTATTGTAGTATTTTATAATGAATCGATGATTCATATCGGAGTTGGGCACGATTAGGGGTGGAGATTAGGCAAACATAGGGTCATGTCAGATCCTATAGTTGATGAAAAATTGAGGTGACATAATGCAAATTTATATTCTTAAAAAATTACATTTTGACCCAAATCTTTTGCAAGATTACATTTAAAAATTTATATTTTGAACCTAAAATTTTTCAAAAATTACATTTTGACCTCTTATACATTACGTCATGATACCAAACACTGTATTGTATTATGATAACACAACACAATAAAATACAATACATTTTATACAATACAAGTTACTAGCTGTAAATGTAATGTTCTTTTTATATTTTTGTGAGGGGGGGCTGTAGTGTTCTTTTAAGTTACACCTTCCTTTTGAAAATGAAAAATCTGATTTCAAGTTACATCTCCTATTGTGCTTGGACTTGTTTTGGACTTTACTGTATTATGATAACACAACACAATAAAATACAATACACTTTATACAATATAACACAATACAAGTTACTAAACATGGCCTGCGTGTTTGACTTGCTGTAAATGTAATGTTCTTTTTATATTTTTGTGATATTGAATCTGATGTTGAGCTGTGATTAGCATCGTTAACATACATCGTAGGCATGAAATTGCTTAGCCATTCCTCATCATACAGATTGATAGGGGTTTTTGTAGGAGCTGATTGCAAAAATGACATAAAGAGGTTTCTTTATTTGCAAAATGACTACCCAAAAGTTTAATTGGCAAAATGACTTTCTTGTTTAAAAAGATGTTAAAAAAAGTTAAATAATATTACAACTAACTAAATGATATGACCTGGCATATTTGGACAAAAAAAGAAAAAAGAAAAAAAAAAGAAGAAAAACACAAAACACGGTGAGAGAGGAGTAGGGCTTTTCTCGAATTCCTTAACTCCTTTCTTCAAGGGAGTCCTTTTCGCCAAGTTTTTCCGGCAACCACACCACCACTCAAAGATCAAGATCCCAAAAACCTGAACAATTGCTTTTAAGAGGAATTTCTTGCCTAGAGTTTCGGAGGTTAGCAATCATCAGGTGACGTTTGTTTTAAGAGTTATGTCTGGTTTAAGATCATAGTTCGTGATTCTGTTACAGTGTTTTCTGTAACAAAAAATTTAAATTTTAAAAATTAGAATTATAAGTCATGGTTCTGAATCCATGAACTAAACATCATCTTAAAGTTCTTTAACAACCTACGTTTTAGAGATTTATTTGGAATTGTATGGGTATATACTAACCACAATAGTGATATCAATTAAAGTCCTTTATCTTTTGGATTGTTCTAGATTGAAAAAATTCACAGGGAACCAAGTGTTAAGTAACTCAATTATAATTGAAAAGTTTTTTGGGCTCCGTCGTCAAGATATGAGTTGGTGCAAAAAACTCGAGTTTGTCCCAAAATGGATTAATTATTTAAGTTGTCTAAAATTCTTGTCCCGCCACGGTGTTTGGAACTTGAACATCTCCAAATGAAGCAATTTTTATTGTTCTCTTTCTTCCAGCTAGATCTACGTAACTGCAATATAGTACAAATTCCAGTTTGGCTGTTCCTTTTATCCTCGTTAACCATGTTAGATCTAAGCGGGAACCCATTTGAGAATATACCATCAAGCATCATACAACTTGATCGGCTGAAAGGACTCGACATTCACAATTGCAAGAAGCTCCGATCTTTGCCACAACCTCCATCGTCTGTTAGAGATCTTAATGCAAGTGGATGTACTTCTCTGGAGACAATATCAAGTTCGGGGTGCTACGGATTCAACATACGGCATGTGACTCGCCCTTTCATTTCCATTCAACAATATCAAGTTCGGCGTGAATTTCTATTTAATTACAAAACATTTTTGTTCAGAAATTGCTCGAAACTAGGACGGAATGCACGTAGCATTTTAACTGATTTCTTATATGGAGTTGATAAATTGAATTTGGTACGTATGTATTTTCTAACTCTTTTTTTTTTTTGGAAGTAATCTTTGAGGACTGAAGTAATTAACATTAATATACTATTATTCATATATATTGGTGTCTGGTGATGTAGGGAGGAAGAACTCCAACAATTACGCAAAATGGGATTTGTTATTTGATTGTGAAAAGGATTGGAGTTGGGTTGGTATATGCGTACAAATGATTGATTATGTGATTGAGGAGGAGGAATCAGCTGCTATCAAGAACGACTCTACTATTATCTATCTGGTACTATTCTCTGAATTTTGATTTGAAAGATAATTATATATGTAATGCACCTAAAATACGTCAATAAATATTTGAACGTATTCTTTATTTTAAATGCTGAAACTGTAAAACTATAACGTCTGAGTTATACGCAGAAACTTTTAGTCAAAATCCTACTATATAAAATTTTCCAATAAATTAGAAAAACTATCTTTTCACTCGAATTTTGGAGTGTTGATTGTCAGTTTTATCGATTTTGATAATTAGTTTCTTTTTTTCCTGAATACTCTTTAGCCAAACTTGTATGACTTCAAGTGTTATAAGAATAGCTTCATGGATACGATGTTTGAATTCATTACTCAATGTTTTGGGGATATGTTGTGTTTTTCTTCAGTCCATTGAAAATGTCTTTATAATTCATTCTGGTTGTATGTGCTTTTTGTTCGTCCTTTCCTATCTTCTTAGCTTTGTTGTCTTTACTCTTTTGTGTTACACATAAAGGAAGGTAAAAAGGCAAACTTGAATTCTGAAATTAGAGAGAAGGTTTTCAGCATTTTCAAGGATTGATAGGTAATTTAAATGTTATCACTCTTCTTTCTCTCCTAGTCTTTATGTGTTGGCGCTTTTCAAGGTTTTCTGAAAAACTCTAACTTAAGTAGAAGAGTTGACTGGTAAGCCTTTACTTAGGACGGTGTTTGTTAGGAGGCATAGGCGTCTGTAATTAGTTAGGTATTAATTTTGGTTACTGGTTTGCTCGTGTGGTTATGTGAATAAATTGTAATCAGCTGTATAAGGGGTGGAATTGTAAACATAACAGTAAAGAGTTGTTTTGGGAAAAGTCTTGGAGAGAATCTAAGCAAAGGGAGTGCGACTAGTTCCTCGAATTATTGAGAACTTAGGAAATTATTGTATGCCCATCCGCAGAATGTTACATGCTAACAAACTGCGTGTTACATGCCTACACTAAGCATGCTACACGCCTACTACTAACAGAGAAACTAAAAAAAAAAAACGTGTTCTCTAATTTTCTACAACCTCCCATTTATAGAGCACCTATCAGAGTCCTAGAAAAACTCTATCTTGTCTCTTAAAATAAGGTTTCAGAAAATAAATATCAACTAATCAGAGACCGAGAGAGGTGATGTGATGATCCTAAAGATTACGGTTAAAATAACCTACAGATTTGTTTATGAAGACATTGCGATTAAGATGAAGGGCATGTCTCATATGCTTTAGAGTGAGTGAGAAATTTTTAGGAAAAATGTCCTCAAAGCATATAATGTTTTTATTCTAACAAAAAGCATATAATTTTTTTTGAATTATAGTGGGGAAGCATTTTCTTTGTTGATTCCTAAAAAAAAGGCAAAAAAAAAAAAAAATGACGGGGCTCTTTTATTATGGGGTACTATTATTCGATAATTGAAACCAACCTGTAACTCTAATTAAGGCCAACTAAATCCTCAAACCTATTACTAAAAGGCAAAACAAAATTCTCTGGGAAAAGGAAAAAAAAAAGTTTAATTGCAGCCTCTAATCAAGTGCACAATATACCAAATTCATAAAACCATTCATTAATAGACAAATGAGACAATTACTCATGCTATAAATGCTTCTAGTTTTTCAACTTAGTGTATTCATAAAATGGTTAGGAGTTATAAATATACATGCCTCTTAACCGCTGTATTCATCTTCTTTATCTTCTTCAAAGATTCAAATCAGTTTTTTTATTATTTGAATCTAGAAGAGTTGGTTAGTTTAAGTCAAAAGCTTTTGTTCTTATAAAAAATAATGTGATAAAAGGATATGTATGATATTTTTAATTTGTTATTCACAAATAAAGATTAAAAACGTAAATAAAAAAGTTCATTTCGCTCTTAATAAGTATCAAAGACTTGACTTGTTCTAGAAAATCTTATGAAAGTTGAAAGACAATTGAGTGAATCATCCAAACATACGTAAAAGTAGATTTTGAAATTAATTAAGCAAAAAACAACCTAAAAAAAGTCATTCCAAAAACCTTAAAAAATGGTATATCACTTGTTTCTTTTTCCTAAAATTTCATATAATTGAAGTTTAAGATATTAAGTAGAATTAATTATTTAATTAATTGGGATTGTCGCTCTAATTTTTATATCATCATTTTCTTTTAAAAGAATCAAAGGTAATGATCCATTTACTTGATATGCGACCATGCTACAATAATACAACTTGCCAAAGGGGATGCGAAGAAAAATATCTGTCAATTCTTCTGTCATCACGAGTCACTGGAGATTGCCAGAAAGAACCTAATTGCTACATAGAATTTTGATTCCCGAACTTGATTTATAGGTGGAGAACTCCGAACTTAAATTCTCTATCCATTTTATCTGTCAATTCTTCTGTCTAACTAATTATTTATTGACACATCATCCCCTCAATAAATGGCACAAACGGAACAAAATAAATTAATAGATACAATGGACGGGAGGATTTGGGTTTGAGAACTACCAAAGTACTGCTGATATGTGCTATTATTATTATTTTTCTCTTTTTTAACTTTTGCTATGTATTACAAAAATGGCAGTTGGTAATGGGTGCCTGTTCATATTTTCCTAGAATAGTGGTATGTTAAATTTCAAGAAAACGTTTTTTTTTTTTTTTAATTATAATTAAAACCACACAATCTTTACCCACAAATAGTGTTTGACAAACTACATATTACTGAATATTATGACTCCCAAACATAAGATTGAGATTCCTATGTTGGCAATCTGTCCCATTGTCTTAAATACTAGTACTTTTGTGAAGGACCATAAGATTTATATGTCCTTTTTTTCCTTTCTATAAAGAAAAAGGATGGAAAGAAGTTTAATAATAAGAATCGATGTTTATGATATTATGAGAAATAAAGTATTGTATATTTATTAATAAAAAGAATATTATTTTTGTTCTCCATAAAATTATTTAGTTAAGAGATTATTTTGAGTACAATAAAACGGTGAAATCGTGTTTAGTTATAATTATTAATTAATATTTTATAACATTGTTGTTAAGTATTAGAAAATAAAAACAAAAAAAGGAAAATAACTTTAAATCGTTTTCTAATTCCTTTAAAAAAGCATTCTCACTGTTTTTTGTTTTTATTTTCATTTTCAAAACATTTACTAAACAAACACGATTTGTAGACCGTTTTTATTTTTATGCCTCAAAAAGCGTGTAAAAACGTTTTCAAAAACAAGTAAAATCAACTCCAAACACACCCTTAATTTAGTAATATATATAGAGTTCTACAGGATCAGGATCGAGAATTATGATCCTGATGCTCGCACGCGGTACGTGAATATTACTAGAACACCCACAATACTTACATAACCTAAGGACCCTAAAGAGGTCTAAAAAAAATAGAGAGAGAGGATTTGAGTATTGAAAAATCACGTATCCAAATAAGTTAAAAATTTAGATGAATATAAAATATTTATTTAATTAATTAGATAATATTCTAATTAATTAGAAAAAAGTAAATGGGTCAATATTATAAATATATTTATATATATATAGAGATTTATATATATAATTATTTACTCAACAACGATAAAATGTAAACCTCATTATCTTATTTTGGGATGTGCAGGAAGTCATAAATTTTCATGTATCTTGTCGTCAAAAAGGAAGATGAAGAGAGTGAAAGAAGGATTGTACAGTGTCCAAGGACGTCTTTGTCATCTCAAACATAAAACATAATTGTAACACTTTTTGTTCTATCTTTTTCCCTTTTTCTTTTTTTGAAATAAAAAGGCTTTATGCCAAACATGGACCGGCGATGTTCATTTCTTCTTAATATCATTTCACAAGTGTTTTCATTAGGTTTTTTTTTTTTTTTTTTTTTCTTCTTCTCTTTCTTCCTCTTAATATTTGCTTATCACTAACTTAAGTAAGCGTCGGGCTAGCAAACGTACTTCGACTTAACCTACCGTGATTAATGATTAAAGGAATTGCAATCTACGGTCCCGTTCATTTCACTGATTTGAGTTTTCAATTCCCATTTCGCTACAGTTGAAAGCACTTACAAAAAGTCACATCTAACTTTTTCTACTACTGTGAAAAACTTTCACATAAAATCACATCTCAACTCGAATTGAAAACTCGAATCCGTAAACTGAACGAGACCTACAATAGTTGCAAGTTTAACCTACACAGCAAAATATCTACTCCTACTTGTAATATATTCAGGTTCAAAATGTTCCATTGATTACTTAGTTGTCGATAATAAACCCTTATAATTATATACTAATTCAAGAAGCTTTTTTGCCTGGTTTGCTCTTTCATTTTTTAAGTTTCCGTTTTTCATTATGCTCTTTCAGTATTGTGACTAGATATGTCACCTTTATGCCCCCAAAAAAGTTGTTAATTACTTCTTGCTACCAAAAAATTGGTAGCAAAATCTCATCCTAAGCATTTTCTACTACCAAAATATTAGGTAGCAATAGATTTTTGCTACTAAACTATTTTGTTAGTAAATAGCTTTTGCTATCAAAATTTTGGTAGTGGATTCCTATCTTCTTGGCTACCAAAAAGATTTTGGCTACCAAATGTTTTGGTAGTAAAAAAGTTTTGCTATCAAATTTTTGATAGTAGATTCAAGTAGCTGAATTTTTGTTACTAAATTTTAGATAGTAGATTCAAGGCTGCTAGCTATTAAAATAGTTTCAGCTACCTGAATGACCTATTTAGTCCATTTTAGGAGATCAAATTGCTTAGCTTTTGCTACTAAAATTTAGTAGCAGAAACTCTTAGCTACCAAAATATTTTTAGTAGTTAAACTTTCCGTGACCATTTTTCTGCTACCGAAATTTTTTAGTAGCTAAAACCTTCAACTACGAAAATCAAGGGTTTTCTTAACACATAAATATCTTTATTCTGTAACATCTTTATAAACAACCCATATTAATCCTCTCGTTAATTTGGCAATAGAAAACATGATAACCTTATCAGAGTAAGATGAACAACTCAATTTCATGCTTTTGTCCTTACGATTATATCTTCTAATATATTGTTCTCAACATATACATTTCAACGATTATTCTATAAGCACAAGAACACGAGGTATCACTAAAATAATTAACATGATTTTATTGAAATCAAATATAATAAATACTTTATAAATAATACCTCAATGTCAAAAATAAAGTTGCTCTATAAAGCACCATATCCTAACAGTGACGCCTTTGCATGTTTGGCGTCATCCCAAGGACTTTAGGATTTTTGTATGTTGTTTTTATTGTTGTAATTTACTTAGAATAGTAATTAATTAGATTTCTTTTTCTTTTATCTTTAATTTTTATTTGAATTTACCCTATAACTCTAGTGGGTGGGGGGAACATTTTTTGCTCTTGATATTTCTAGCGCCAAGTGATATTCAATGATAAGGAGATTACATGCGATCATAGTTATTAGAGGAATCTAGAAAACAGACTATCTTTAATGTGTGTCCACACATACCGATCCATGGAAATTGAGACATTTTATTAAGGGAGCCTTGCTGGTTTGAGTTCAGGATTAATTAATTTGAACTCGGTATTATTCAAAATTAAATTTTGAGAGAAAACTGAAAATGCTATCATTAAAGTAACATTATTTTATTTCTGCTACTATTTTTAAATTTATTTTATGCCACTAATAATTTACAGATTATCTTTTCATAACTTGAAGATTATCATTCGTAACCTGTATGTTATTTTTTATAACATCCTGGTTATCTTTTATCTTTTCATAACCTACAAGTTAGAAAAACGTTGTCTGTAGGTTATTTTTCATAGTGACATCAAAATTTTATATAGTGACATAAATAATATAGTTGAAAAAAATAATAATTAAAGTTGAAATTTTCTCTTAAATTTTTCAGTACCTAAAAGATCTGTCTATGAGCTACTGTACATAACAATTTATTTTATGCCACTAACAATTTACAGATTATCTTTTCATAACTTGAAGATTATCATTCGTAACCTGCATGTTATTTTTTATAACATCCTGGTTATCTTTTATCTTTTCATAACCTACAAGTTAGAAAAACGTTGTCTGGAGGTTATTTTTCATAATGACATCAAAATTTTATATAGTGACATAAATAATATAGTTGAAAAAAATAATAATTAAAGTTGAAATTTTCTCTTAAATTTTTCAGTAGCTAAAAGATCTGTCTATGAGCTACTGTACATAGCAACATAAATTAGGGATTTTTGGTTTCTAAAAGAAGTTTTAAAAGCTCTTGGTACATACTTTTTCAAACAATAAGAAATTAAGAAAAACATTTTCTCTTAAACAATAAGAAGTTTTTTATTTTTTTGTGTTCTTCTTTATGCTAAAGATCATGTGTTGGCTTGTTTGACAACGAATGGGACCCTAGAAAACAATGAAAACGGTTGCTCTTGGGTAATTATAAACAGGATATATAATTAAATCAAGTCTCCTCAGTTTCATTACGGGCCACAGGATATATAAAGTGGCGAAATAAATGGAGGCCAGATAACACTAATATAATTTGAAACATGAAATGATTTATTAAATCGATAATTGAATTATGGCATACTAATAAGAAATTGAGGTGTATAATCATGATTGAATTGCTTTAGGAATGAGAATTGGATCCTAAAGTGTTATTTTGTATCAGTGTTAGATGAGGAGTCGAATTGAAGGCTTTGAGGAAGCAAAAGCCGGAATAGTGCAACGCTAGCCACATATTTGGTATTTGAGAGGTAGGATTTCTTACCCTTTTCTTGGATAACCTGTTTTTAAAAGAGTTTTGGCCTTGCAAATTGTTTTAAAGAAAGGGCATGTTTGCGAAATAAAATCATTTTTAAAACAATAGCTTGATTTTAGCTATTGGAATCATAATGAACTATTTTAGAAAGCTTAATGAATGATTTCTTAAGATAAGAGATCTTGCGAATCGGTAAACCAACTGATGGCCTAGATAGAATATGGATAGTGTATCCTTGACGACAGAACCCAAAACCCGGACCGGGCCACTACGGTGGTGATAAGGCTTGTGCTTGTGGTTGTGTAAGTAATTTATTAGATGAGAAATTACTTGTTGATGCCTGTAATACGAAAAGTTTCCGTTTATATTTCCTTTCAGAAAAAGGATGTGAGGTTCTGACTGTTGTGTTGGAACTGAATATCTATATTTATTTTTTTATTCATCTATTTACTTATTCACTAATTTATTTCTTTGTTTATAAAAGTTATTTCAAAATACATCCTATTGGGTCTTTTGCTCATGTTTTATTTGTTTTATAATATTAAATCCCTCCTAGGTGATGCTAGGAGCAGTGCTGAATAGCTGAGATAACTGTTACCGTTTGATTTAGTGAGGATTGTGATCATCCTCCCTGTGTACAAATGTAAGAATTGTAAATTCTGTAAACTATGAACTTTGGATTTCTAGACTGTGGTTGATGTCTGTAATGTTATTTTACATGTTCATGTATGTACAATACAATATATCCTAGTGGTGAAGCCCTGAATGAAGTTAGAGGCTCAATTTTTAACCTCTTGAAATCAGAAAGTGCGGCAGACCCCGTCACTTTCTTGTAATATATTTTCAACTAAATGTGGGGCTCGTTTGAAAATTTCTTTAATATTTTACTTTTGGTTTTAATTATTATAATTTCAATTGTTTAATTACCCTC
This sequence comes from Morus notabilis, assembly GCF_000414095.1. Taxonomy (NCBI): domain Eukaryota; kingdom Viridiplantae; phylum Streptophyta; class Magnoliopsida; order Rosales; family Moraceae; genus Morus; species Morus notabilis. The sequence goes on along the minus strand of NW_010361298.1, from coordinate 745,953 downwards.
CTAATCATATTTAACTTCTAAACGAGCCTCTACGTCACTAACCCCGGCTTTGGGGCGTGACAGTCTTACTGCTACATAGAATTTTGATTCCCAAACTTGATTTATAGTGGTTATCAATTATTACTTGTAACAACTGTTTATGTTCTACTTGCAACTCAAATTTTTTGTCTATTGTATCTGTCAATTTCTCTGTTTAACTAATTATTTACTGACACATTATCCCCTCTATAAATGGCACAAACGGAACAACAAAATTGTGTTCTAATTTTTGTATCAAACTAGGTGAACTCTGAACTCAAATTCATTGTCTATTTTATCTGTCAATTTCTCTGTCTAACCAATTATTTACTGACAAATCATCCCTTCAATAAATGGCATAAACGAAATAAAATAAATTAATGGATACAATGGACAGGGGATTTGGGTTTGAGAACTACCAAATTACTGCTGCTATGTATTTTTTTTTTCTCTTTTAACTATTGCTATGTATTTCAAAAATGACAGGGGTGCCCGTCCATATGTTCCTAGAATAATGATATGTTATATTTCAAGAAAATATTTTTTTTAATTATAATCAAAAGCACACAATCTTTGCCCACAAATAGTGTTTGACAGACTACATATTACTGAATATTGACTCCCAAACATAAGATTGAGATTCCTATGTCGGCAATTTGTCCCATTGTCTTACATACTAATACTTTTGTGAAAGACCAAAAGATTTATATGTCTTTTTTTTCCTTTCTATAAAGAAAAAGGATGGAGAAAAGTTTAATAATAAGAATCGATGTTTATGATATTGTGAGAAATAAAGTATTGTATTTTTATTAATAAAAATAATATTATTTTTGTTCTCCATAATATTTATGAGCAAATATCATAAAAATTCTAGCTAAATGGACTTGTTACGTAGAGTTCATAAACTTGTGATACAAATTTAAAGGACTTAGTATAAAATAGCTGTAAATAAAACTCCACACTATGCATGTTATATTTTTTCCATAAAAACTTTTTCCTCTTCCGAATATTTAACACCTTTCATCTAACTCTATTAATACAAAAAAGAGCCGAAAGCTACTGCTAAGTCCTCAATTTCTTTTTTTCTTTTTCTTTTCCCTTCTTTACCTTTTTATCTACATTTTCTTTCTTTTTAAGTCTTTTGCTTTTTTATTTTTTATTCTGTAGATGTTTTTTTTAAACATCTACGTGTGTTTTCCAAAATTATATTTTCTTTCCCTTTACACTTCTGAAATTATTAGTTACAGTTTATAATTTTTTACGTGTGTTTTTTAAAATATATTTTTCCTCATTCTACTCTTATGAAAGTAAGTTTTTTCACATATGCTTTTACTTAATTTTTTTTTGTTAACAGTTAAAATAATTTTTCTAACAATACAAAGAGCCAAAGTATATATATAAAAGTTAATACGTCATACAAATCCTGGGATACAAACTCTATATAGTAGATTAAAAAACACAAAAAGCGCTCACCACAAGCGTCCTGTGACTCCACGAACAAGCTGGAAGTTGGTTACTTGGGAAGCACATGATACTTGGCTTTCCCTGACATTAAAGATCTAAAGACAAACGTAGAATCCCACAATTTCCAAAAAAGTTGGAACAGTTGTACGAGAATAAGTTAGAACAGGAACCCACTTTAATGCTACCATCATGCTTGAAATAGAGGAGAATATATAGAATAACAAGTCCCATTTTTAACTTATTGAAGGGCAGCAAACGAAGGAAATCCTCTTTTCCGTAATTTGATGTGAGAATGGAGAAGAACATTAAGGTTGAGGTGGAAACTAACGCTATCGATTCCGACATGTCGCGAACGTAAGACGAAACCGAACCTCTTTCTTCATTATCAATCGCAGTAAAAACGAGAGTGGAAAGAAGAAGAAGCAGGGAAACCAGCGCGCATGATGTAGCTGTACCTTTCATCCAATGCTCTCCGTCTTTAAGCATTGTGGCATGTGTTAAAGTGAACACATCTTGAGGAGTTAAGCCATCGGAGTTTTTCTTTTCCGCATAAGATTGTTGCGTGATCTTATATTGGGTAATTTAATCTCATAATCGTCTTCGAATCGGCGGTTTATAACAAAATCTATTGAACTTTCCAAAATAGGGTTACCTCAAACCATAATAACTCCTCTTGTAATTGCAATATTCTTCCAAGCTCAGGATTCAGTCTATGTTTTGACGATTCGACACAGCAACATGGAAGATGGTTTGGCTTTTCTCATCCACTTCCCATACCAAATCAGGGTGAGAGCGAATAAGCTCCGACAATAGTTTTATACTTTAATATCCAATGCTCTCCGTCTTTAAGCATTTGTGGCATGTGTTAAAGTGAACACATCTTGAGGAGTTAAGCCATCGGAGTTTTTCTTTTCCGCATAAGATTGTTGCGTGATCTTATGTTGGGTAATTTAATCTCATAATCGTCTTCGAATCGACGGTTTATAACAAAATCTATTGAACTTGACGAAATAGGGTTACCTCAAACTAGATCCGAACATCTAAAGTGAGTGTTAAAGATTTTTATCTTGATCTATGCTTTGATATTAAAAATCTCTTTAAAATCTCCTTTTTTGTTCAGATTTGGTTTAAAAAAGCTAATCAGGGACCCACCATTTATAACCTAACCCTCTCTCTTTCTTCTATGACCTAACCCACCATCTATGTCGACTACTGACTTCTTTCTACTGTCCCATTTCCACGAAATTGTTTACCACTTGTCTGGAAATTGTTTACCACGAAATTGTTCCCAAAGATATCGGCCTGCTGCAGCCTATGACTATGACTAATGCCTATTGCTGAAGAACCCAAAAGAGAAAGGGCAAGAGGAGAGATTTTCTTTCATTACAGTAACACAAGAAAAAATAAAAAAATAAAAAAATGCTACCTCTCTTCTTCTTCTTCTTTTGACGGACGGTCTTCTTCTTCTTTTTACCTTCCAGGAAATTGCTAAACCACAATAGACTCTGACTCTCTGTTGCTTTAACTAATTATTTATTCATTTCTCCTTCGAACAGCTCTATTTATAGCTACTTTGTCCGAGTCTGAGGTCTCCCAGTTGAGATCTGTTTGTGAACTTCTTTATCCACGTTCGTTATATTGTTATCTTTCTCCTCCATAATCGAGTTTAGTTTCGTCGAAAAAGCTTTCTGGGTAAACTCTTTTTCGCTTTGAATTCATTTACTATGTTGCTTTGTTTTGTTTTCACATTTATTTCTTGTCTAGAACACGTTAATCTTTTGCTTCATTTTGTTCATTGTGTTAATTCATATATATATATATATATATGCTCTATTACATAATTTATGGCTATTTCTTCTTCAGAGATTTCTACAATTCATTAATTTGTTATTAGAAGTAACATTGTAGATTATAATTCTGGTGTTCTAAGACATATTCTCTCTGAATTTTTGGTTATATTCATATTTTTGTAACTGCTGAGAATGCTTAGAAGAAGAAAATAAGAAAAAGAATTTCGGTTTTCTGTATTTATTACCATTAGGGATCCCAGACAAAAAAGAAAAAAAAAGAAAAAAAAGAAAAGTTATCTTCAAACAAATCTCTGACGGTTCAGAATTGTATCTAAATGCTTATTAATAGTTTTTTTTTTTTTCTTAATATAATTTAAAGATGTACACGTACCTTTCTTTTTTTTCTTCTTCTTTTGACTTAGATGGTCTTCTTCTTCTTCTTCTTCTTCTTTCTACCTTCCAGGAAATTGCTAAACCACGTGGTCATGCAGTTCTACCTTTAAATATTCATCTTTCTTTCTTTCTTTCACAACACAAGAGCGAAGAAACCCTTTTCGCATTCTTTTCCTCCCAACGATATGGCTATTGTTGCTTCTTCTTCTTCTTCTGCTGTCGTGATCAACAATGAAGTCTTTATCAGTTTCAGAGGGGACACTCGTAAGAACTTCACTAGTCATCTTTACTCTGCCTTATGCCGGAAACACATTCGGACCTACAAAGATGATCCGAATCTGGAGAGAGGAGATAAAATTTCACCTGTACTTTCGAGAGCAATTGAGGAATCGAAGATTTCAATAGTCGTCTTCTCGAAAGAGTATGCTTCTTCTAGATGGTGCTTGGATGAGCTCGTGCACATTCTCAGATGCAAGAATGAAAGAGGTCAGATTGTTTTACCCGTCTTTTACAACATCGATCCGTCGGATATTAGAAAACAGAAGGGAAGTTATGCTATTGCCTTTGCCGCACACGAAGAATGTTTCGAGCCGAACAAAGTGATGGAGTGGAGAAATGCTTTGACTGCTGCAGCTGATCTATCTGGCTTTCATTCAAAAGATGAGTGAGTGATTGCTTCTTTTCTTTTCCTTTTTTGGTTTTTTTTGTTAAATTAAACTATGCTTTGACTGGTTTTCCTCTCTCTCTCTGAGTAGAATTACAAAATCATGTCTGATTATTTGGGTTCCGGAATGTAAATTGAAAAAAAAGTCTTAATTAGAAAGTTTCACTAGATGGAGATGCAGATGCTTCCTTTTTCATGCTTTTTATTTGTTAATTTTGTAATGCTTCTTTTGTATTAATATATTTCTCTTCTATTTATGCTAGGTATGAGTCGGAATTAATTGAGAAGATTGTGGAAGATATATGGAGAAAATTAAATCGTTTGCCACAAATTGCTATGGATTCTAAGGGTCTTGTTGGAATAGATGAATGCCTTGAGGAAATTGAATCATTGCTATGCAAACCAAATCATCGTGGCATAGGCCTTTGGGGGATGGGTGGTATAGGCAAGACTACTTTGGCTCGCGCTATTTTCAATCGGTACTTTTATCAATTTAAAAGTCACTGCTTTCTTGAAAATGTTAGAGAAAATACGCAGAAATATGGACTGGCTCATCTAGAAATCAAATTGTTTTCAACGCTATTGGATCTAAGAAATCTAGAAACAGTCGACCACTTTGTGAGAAATAGACTCATAGGTAAAAAAGTACTGATTGTTCTTGATGATATTGATGATATAGACCAGCTGGAGAAATTGATTGGAGATGGTAGTTGGTTTGGTGAGGGAAGTAAAATCATCATAACAACAAGAGACAAACAAGTGATTTTGAGTGCTGACAAGGAAGTATATGAAGTTAAACAATTAGATTTTGAGAAAGCACTTCAACTCTTTCAGTTCAATGCCTTTAGAACAAAGCCTTCCACGACATTTTTGGAGCTGTCAAGAGCGTTAGTAAATTATACTGGCTGCAATCCGCTTGCTCTTAAAGTTTTAGGTTCCTCCCTTCATTCCCAAACAATAGAATATTGGGTTAATTCATTGAACAAACTAAAATTAATTCCCGATTCAAAAATTCAAAAGGTGTTGAAAATAAGTTATGATGGGCTAGATGATAAGCAACAAGATATTCTCCTTGATATTGCGGGTTGAATATCATGTGTAGAATGTTCATGATTACCTACTTCATATTACATGTTTTTGGTAAAATAATAAAAATTATTGTTATATACTAAATTAATTTATTTTTCTTGTAGAATCTTGAAAATTTGAAGCATATTAATCTTGGTTATTCCAAACATCTCATCAAACTTCCAGATCTATCTCGAGCTCCAAAGCTAGAAAGTATTAATCTTGAGGGTTGTATAAATTTAGTTGAAGTTCCTCTGCTTAATTTCCAAGGATGTTTTGGATCTCTTACACTACGTGGTTGCATTAAGATTAAATCACTCTCAAAGATATCGGGGAATATTAAATACTTAAATTTAGATGGGACTGGAATAAAAGAATTGCCCTTATCAATTGGGCGTTTTGAAAGTCTTGCGGAATTGAGCCTTCGTGGTTGTCAACATATCAAGAATCTTCCAGCAGCTTCTTTTCCGAGAAATATACAAGTTTTAAATTTGCGCGACTTATCAATAAAACAAGTGCCATTATCAATTGGGTCATTAGAATGTCTTGTGCAATTGAGCCTTCGTGGTTGTCAACATATCAAGCATCTTCCAGCAACTCTTCCGAGGAATCTAGAAAGATTGTATTAGGAAGACTCATCAATAGAACAAGTGTCTTCATCTTCAATTGAGGGTCTTGATTGTCTGAGGGTATTTAATCTTGAACGATGCAAAAAGCTTGAGAGTCTCCCAACCAACATTTTTAAATGCAAGTCTCTTAAATTCCTTGAACTTGGCGGTTGTTCGAGATGGAAAAAATTCACAGGGATCCAAGTGTTAAGCAACTCAATTATAATTGAAAAGTTTTTTGGGCTCTGTCGTCAAGATATGAGTTGGCGCAAAAAACTCAAGTTTGTCCCAAAATGGATTTATTATTTAAGTTGTCTAAAATTCTTGTCCCACCTTGGGTGTTTGGAACCTAAACATCTCCGAGTCAAATTTAAGTTGTCTAAAATTCTTGTCCCACCTTGGGTGTTTGGAACCTAAATATCTCTGAGTCACGCAATTTTTATTGTTCTCTTTGGACCAGCTAGATCTAAGTAACTGCAATATAGTAGAAATTCCAGTTTGGCTGAGCCTTTTATCCTCGTTAACTGAATTAGATCTAAGCGGGAACCCATTTGAGAATATACCATCAAGCATCATACAACTTCATCGGCTGAACACACTTGGCATTGACAATTGCAAGAAGCTCCGATCTTTGCCACAACTTCCATCGTCTGTTAGCTTTCTTAATGCAAGTGGGTGTACTTCTCTGGAGACAATATCAAGTTCCGGGTGCTATGGATTCAACATGCGGCATGTGACTCGCCCTTTCATTTCCATTAAAGAGGAACGTGAATTTCTATCAATTTACAAAACAATTTTGTTCCAAAATTGTTGGAAATTGGGACGGAATTCACATAGCATTTTAACTGATTTTTTATACAGAGTTGACAAATTGAATTTGGTACGTATGTATTTTCTATCTCTTTCTTTTTTGAAGTTATTTTTGAAGATTGAAGTAATTAACATTTATACACTATTATTCATATATATTGGTGTCTGGTGATGTAGGAAGAAGCACGTCATGAAATTAACGTATGTTATCCGGGAAATGAAATTCCAAAGTGGTTCAGGCATCAAGATGAGGGAATTTCAACAACTATGAAGCTTCCCCATGGTTGGCATAATTCTAATTTGATGGGTTTTGCCATTTGCATTGTTGGTCCAATAATCCCAGTAAGCGCAGGCTCCCATTCTTCTGAGCATGTAGAAATTACGTTTGAAATACATCTTAAAACCAAGTGCGGTCAAATCCACAAATATGACCACAGTAGTCTTGATTTCTGGATCTACTGTGGTGATAAGGAGGATAAAATCACAAGTAGTGATATTAGTTCGGATCATGTGTATGTGCAATCTCCCCTGCCAACCGTTTCAACAGATATCCTAATGCAATGGAGGCATCATTCTATTTCAAATCTAGATTTTCAACAGATATCCTGGTGCAATGGAATTGTGATTTGATTGTGAAAAGGATTGGAGTTGGGTTGGTATATGCATGCAAATGATTGATTATGTGATTGAGGAGAAGGAATCAGCTGCTATCAAGAATGACTCTGCTATTATCTATCTAGTACTCTTTTCTGAATTTTTATTTAAAAGATAATTATATATGCGATGCACCTAAAATATGTCAATGAATATTTGAACGTATTCTTTTCATTAAATGCTGAAACTTTAAAAGTATAACGTCTGAGTTATATGCTGAAACTTTTAGTCAAAATCCTACTATATAAAATTTTTCCATAAATTAGAAAAACTGTCTTTTCACTCCAAATTTGGAGTGTTGATTGCCAGTTTTATCGGTTTTGAAATTTTTTTTTTTTTTTTTTTTTTTTTTTTTTTTTTTTTTTTTTCTGAATACTCTTTAGCCAAACTTGTGTGACTTCAACTATTAGAAGAATAGCTTCATGGATATGATGTTTGAGTTCATTACTCAATGTTTTGGGGATATGTTGTGTTTTTCTTCAGTCCATTGAAGACGTCTTTATAATTCATTATGGTTGTATGTTCTTTTTGTTCGTCCTTTCTTAGCTTTGTTGTCTTTACTTTTTTGTGTGACATAGAATGAAAGGTGAAAAGACAAACTTGAATTCTAATGTTGGAGAGAATGTTTTCAGAATGTTTATAGGTAATTTAAATGTTATTACACCTCTTTCTCTCCTAGTCTTTTATGTGTTGGCGCTTTTCAAGGTTTTCCGGTAAACTCTAACTTAAATAGAGGAGGTGACTGATAAGCCTTTACTTAGAAAATTATCTCAATTAATCCCATTTAATTCTTCAAGGTGATTGATAAGATAGGAGAGAGAACCGAGAGAGAGAGTGAGAAAACGAAGAGGAGAGAGAGAGAGAGAGAGAGAGAGAGAGTGAGAAAACGAAGAGGAGAGAGAGAGAGAGAGAGAGAGAGAGAGTGAGAAAACGAAGAGGAGAGAGAGAGAGAGAGAGAGAGAGAGAGAGAGTGGCACAGGAGGAAAAAGGGAAAAAGAAAGAAAAGAAAAAAAGAAAAGAAAATAGATACGAACCAACGTTAAAAAAAAAACAGTCCTGAAATGCGTCTATACACACTTCTAGGTTAAAATAAAATTACTGAGAATATTTAAATACCTTGAAATTATTTAAATTACACGTCAGAAATATTTATTAATCAAAACTAATTAATTAAATCAGATTAGACACACTAATAATTCTTAATAATCTCAATTAATCCCATTTAATTCTTCGGGGTGTTACAAGTTCGAATCACAACTCAAATTTTTTCTACTTTTTTTTCCTTTTACAAAAATTCAAATTCAACTTGTATAATATTTTCTCTCACATGAATTCACTTAATCAACTCAACTCAAGTTCACAAAACTTGAGTCTTAAACAACATATAGTTTCACAAACGAATATGTAAAAAGCACAAAAAATTGATTCGTCCATATTAGATCTCCAAATGCTTAAGGATTACAAAAATTCAATACTGAAATGTTCTATTAATTCCACATCGTAGAATGTTCTAAATACAAAACAAGCCAGCAATCACTAATCAAAAAAATCAAATTACTCTAAATTTCCAAAGAGATCATTCTCCTTACGAACTACAAAAATCCTACAAATTCCATATGTGGTCCAAACAAAAGAAATAAGAAGATTAAAAGAAGATTAAAATGAACATGAGGGCGTATTTAGAAGATATGAGAGACATTTCGGAGAGAGAATACCTAACATGTGGGCGGCTTATCATAACGAATTGACCAACGCAGTTAGACACAAAAGTTTTTTTGTTATGTCCATATTGAGAGCTCCCTGAGAGAGATAATAAGATCAATAACTAGCAAGGAAAAACCTTACTGTGTGTGCACGGACATGCAGTGTTTGATAGAAAGCTTTGTAATATTTGATCCAATTAAACAAGGGTCAGTAACCTGACTTTACCTATATGCAGATCTCCATTCTGGTATGCCTGTTCAAAAAACAATAAATACATAATAAAAAATAAATAAATAAAAAAGACAACGAGAGACCCAAAATAACAAGGACAGAATACAACAAGCGTATTACGTTAACAATGCAAAAGTAATATATTATCTACACTGGAAAATGATTTAAAAACAGGGGCTACCTTGCAAAAATGATAATGCAGACTGTTCCATATGGTTTGGTATTGCCACCTTAAGGATGTTTCCAAAACAGACATTTATCCTTTTGTTTCTTTAAATTTACACCTATGACGGGTATCTAAAGCAAAACACGAAATTTATGCAATACATGCCATTTTCATCAACTATTTCAAAAAGTATGGAAAAACCACAGGAACAACAGTACATACATCTTTTCTAGACAAAGCATGATTTGAAAATAACCTTTTCTAGACAAAGGATATTTTCCTCGATATTGCATGTTTTCTTAAAGGGGAGAGAAGAGATTTTATAGAGAGCATGATTTGATACAAGGGATGGGTTGGGAAATTGTTCGCCAACAATCTATAAAAGATCCTGGTGAGCGTAGCCCGTTGTGGATTCCTCAAGATGTCTATAATGTTCTAGAAAATAACGGAGTCAGTATTAAATTCTAATTAAGCGGCTATAGAATAACATCTATCTATCTCTCTCTATGCGTAATTAGTTTTAGTTACTGTTCCTTTTTATTTTTCATAACTCATATTCTCATTTATCATTTCTTTAAATTTCTAGGGAACCGGAGCAATCGAAGGAATATACCTTGACATGTTTAAGATTGATGATGATCTACACTTGGAACCTACGGTTTTCGACAAGATGCATAGACAGAGATTGCTCAAGATATACGATCATTTCTATGATCATAAATTCAAAATATATCTTACACAAGGTTTGGAGTTTCTCCCTCCTTCCCTAAGATATCTTTGCTGGTATAACTACCCATTAAAATCTTTGCCATCAAATTATAAGGGGAAAAATCTTGTTGAACTTGACATACCCTGTAGCGAGCTAAAGCAACTTTGGAGTGGTGCACAGGTATGCTATAATATTAATTAATAAGTTGAATATCATATATTAAATGTTTATGATTACCTATTATTTTTTATTTAAAAAACACAATTACTTACTAAATTTGTAAAAACTCAAGTTTTCGGACCACTACTTTGTAAGACCAAGAAAATTCAAAAGTTGGAATTCAACTATTTTGACTAGTAGACCAACATAAAATAGTGTAAATTATATCTGATAAAAACCTACACAGACAAAATTGACTACCTGACAGTCACTTTAAACCAAACCTTTGGACTTAGCTTGAGTTGGAATCTTATGGTATGATTTGCATTACTGAAAAAGTTAAGTCTACTTTATGTGTTTGTATCCAGTTTATAGATATCCTTGTGACGGCCCTCCTATGAGGTGACCACTGTAGTTAACTTTTTAACTTGAACTCACTGAAGTTTCTTAAAATTTGTGGAACATTTTTTTTTTTAAAGTCTTATAGTAAACATAAGATACGAATTTGCTTTCTTAATCAAAATATTCAAATCTTAACATATCTGTTTCTCAAAGCATATAAATATATCTATATGTATATATCTACTCTTTAAGTCTTACTTACTAATAGCCATAATCCTCAAAACCATTTAACATATAGTTTCAGAGTCATAATTAGCAAAACTATTTATAACATAAAGCTTATTGCGGAAATATTTGCGAGCGATATCCATTTTCTGATCTCCACATCGTTCGTCCACTTGCCGTCAGTCCATCAGGCATTATATGCCGGTTGCTTACCTACAGTATAAACATTCTATAATGAGCTTTCACTCAGCAAGTAGGAACTACCTCTCACAAAATAATTGTAAGTGCACATGAATAAATATGCATGAGCCAATTATGCTTAATTATGATGTCTTATCAGAATCTTATTATCTTATCTTATCTTTCTTTCTTTCTTTTGGGCCCGAGTGCTCATACCACTTGCGCGCAATCATCGGGATGTGAGGGTTTGCAAGGTCCCCCACGACATTGTGATTATAACTGAACTGAATGCCTCCCTTGCGAAGGACATTATTATATTTTGTTTTTCTTTCTTTTCTCCCTTGCGGAGCTTGAGTTACCTCCCTTGCGGAGGCTGGTACGGCACTCAACTGAAATTATTCTTATAAGTTCCTCTTGACTTATTAAGGTGTATGCAATATGACCTAGCATAGCATACTATAACATGGAATGTACTTGAACACATATAATTCATGTGTACTGCTTAAGTGTATATAGTATAACATAGCATAGCATTCATAACATTAAATGTACTCAAACATATATAGTTCATGTGTACTGTTCATTTTAAAATCTATTTATACTATAGGTGAGATTCCTACTTACTTGATTTCAAAGCTGGAATCTCCTTTTTGCCAAACAGTCTAGTCTCTTACTTGCTTTCTTCTGAAAATGAACACCCATTAAGAGTGTGAGATTAACTGTCGTTTGCTTTTCTATTTTAGCAGCTTATGAAGAAAAATCTATCCCTTTCCATAAAGCATATATTCCTCTCCTTTACTAAAGGATTATAAGGATCAATTTATCAAATTCTCGAAATCTTATTTTCCTTAATTTTTTCTTGTTATGATATTAAGGCCCAATTCGGCTTAGGACTTATACATGGCATTCTAACCCTTAGGCTGCTGAAATTTATACTCTAACGGAGTCTCTTAAATTAATGCAGGCGTTGGACCCACATCAAATCTTCCCAATTCAATGGACCTATCGTATTGGGTTCGTAGATGCCCGTCAGGATTATTTGCTCGATAAACCATTAAGTTCTTTAAAGAAAGTATTTTTTTCTTGAAAAATTTCTTTACGAATACTTTCGTTAAAAAGAGGTTTAATACCATTGTATTTTACTGAAATCCTATCTCTGGTTCTTTGATGACTTTTTGTTAAAACCGACACTGTTTTAGTTTTGTTTTGTTAAAAACTGTGCAGTTTCTGAAATCTGCGTTTTACTACATCTTAGAGTTAGATTTCAAAATTTTGTTTTTCGTGACAATTCTTCGTCTCGTTGAGATCTAAAATTGTCATTTTTGGTAAAAGTTGAAATTCAGTCTCTAAAGGCCTCGTTTGAATGAAAACAGTGGCTGCTGTTTTATTTTTTTTCCTTTCGCTGTAGGAAATGCTGCAGCAATCTGTTAAAATGCTGCGGATGCTATAATAATGCTGTAGCAAAAATTTTCTTTTTGAAACTGTGTTGGACAGCCTGTCCACTTTTTGTAAAATGGCTTCAAACTTGTTTTTAGAGTCAAAGTTGGGTTTTGTCATAGTTACAGAAAATGTTCAAAACATCAAGGGCTATAAGTTCAAGCTTTGAAACACCGAAAAATCTCGCTCTAGGGTCCTCATTTTCGCGTTCAAAGTAACCAGAAAATTTTTTTCTCTAACCGAAAGTAAGCAAACTTAAATCAAGCATCAGCATGCCATATCAAACTAACCTCAAAACATACACAAAACCAACATAAAACTCAGACACCCTTATTACAACTTATCTCTTCAAGAACCAAAAATTTACATCCATAAATCCAAGCTTAAAGTTGGCTAGAAGTTAATAGGGATGAGTTTAAGAACTTACCCTTGAAGAACTCTCTCTCTCTCTTCAAAACCTTTGAACTCCTCTAAGATTTGTTAATGGCTTGGAACTAGAAGAGTATAAGGAAATTTGAGAAAAAAATTTTTAAATTTCAATCTTTACCAAAAAATGAAAAAAAAAAAGAGAGGATTTAGAGTTTATACCCTTGGAGAAATGCTTGTCTAGACTCCTCCTAGACCCTTTGATCTCCTTCTTCTTCTTCTATGGTTTGCTAGTGGCTCAAGATTGGGAGAGTGGGAGAAAATATTTGGGAGAGAATGGAGGAGTGTGGCCGGTTTTGGGTGTGGGGAAAAAGAGAGGAGATGTGCAAAAATGGCTAACCTAATGCTTGCACTAATGGTCTCACCTTTATAGACATTGTTTGATCTCATCTTAGTTCTTAATTAAGCCTATCAAGCTAGCTTAATTAGCTAAAATTTTGGATTAATCCCTCTTATTTTGGCTGGCCGGTGGAGTGCTTCAAGAGGGAAGTGTAGTAAGCATTCATGTCCAATAGTTAATTTGACTCAATTCACAGGGATCCAAGTGTTAAGCAACTCAGTTATAATTGAAAAGTTTTTTGGGCTCCGTCATCAAGATATAGATATGAGTTGGCGCATAAAACTCGAGTTTGTCCCAAGATGGATTTATTATTTAAGTTGTCTAAAATTCTTGTCCCGCCACGGGTGTTTGGAACCTGAACATCTCCAAATAAAGCAAGTTTTATTGTTCTCTTTTGACCAGCTAATTCTAAGTAACTGCAACATAGTAGAAAACCCAGTTTGGCTGAGCCTTTTATCCATTTGAGAAATTCCAGTTTGGCTAACCGTGTTAAGTCTAAGCGGGAACCCATTTGAGAATATACCTTTAAACATGCATCATACAACTTCATCAAGATTGCAAGAAGCTTCGATCTTTGCCACAACTTCCATCGTCTGTTTGGTTTCTTAATGCAAGTGGATGTACTTCTCTGGAGACAATATCAAGTTCGGGGTGCTATGGATTCAACATACAGCATGTGACTCGCCCTTTCATTTACAAAACATTTTTGTTCAAAAATTGCTGGAAACTAGGACGGAATGCACGCAGCATTTTAACTGATTTCTTATACGGAGTTGATAAATTGAATTTGGTACGTATGTATTTTCTATCTCTCTTTCCTTTTTTTTTTATGAAGTAATTTCTGAAGATTGAAGTAATTAACATTAATACAATGGGGGCAATACTTCCCTGCCGACTTGTTCAACAGACATCCTGATGCAATGGGGCATCATTCTATTTCAAATATAGATTTCTTTCGCAAAATGGGAATTGTGATTTGATTGTGAAAAGGAGTGGAGTTGAGTTGGTATATGCATGAAAAGGATTGATTATGTGATTGAGGAGGAGGAATCAGTTGCTATCAAGAACGACTCTGCTATTATCTATCTGGTACTCTTCTCTGAATTTTGATTTGAAAGACAATTATATGTGCAATGCACCTAAAATGCGTCAATGAATATTTGAACGTATTCTTTTCATTAAATGCTGAAACTATAAAACTATAACATCTGACTTATAAGCTGAAACTTTTAGTAAAAATCCTACTATATAAAATTTTCCCCTAAATTGGAAAAACTTTCTTTTCACTCCAAATTTGGAGTGTTGATTGTCAGTTTTATCGGTTTTGAAAATTAGTTTCTTTTTTTCTTGAATATTCTTTAGCCAAACTTGTGTCACTTCAAGTGTTAGAAGAATAGCTTTGCAGATACGATGTTGGAATTCATTGCTCAATGTTTTGGGGATGTGTTGTGCTTTCCTCATTCCCTTGAAAATGTCTTTATAATTCATTATGGTTGTATGTGCTTTTTGTTCGTTCTTTCCTATCCTCTGAGCTTTGTTGTCTTTACCTTTTTGTGTTCCACAGAATGGAAGGTGAATAGGCAAACTTGAATTCTGAAGTTGGAGAGAATGTTTTTAGCATTTGCAATGATTGATAGGTAATTTAAATGTTATCACACATCTTTCTCTCTTAGCCTTTATGTGTTGGCGCTTTTTAAGGTTTTCTGGTAAACTCTAACCTTAATAAAGGAGTTGACTGATAGGCATTTATTTAGGAAAGTGTTTGTTAGGAGGCATAGGCG
This sequence comes from Morus notabilis, assembly GCF_000414095.1. Taxonomy (NCBI): domain Eukaryota; kingdom Viridiplantae; phylum Streptophyta; class Magnoliopsida; order Rosales; family Moraceae; genus Morus; species Morus notabilis. The sequence continues at coordinate 730,784 of NW_010361298.1, read as the reverse complement.
TGTGTAATTGGTTGGGTACTAATTTTGCTTACTGGTTTGATCGTGTGGTTATGTGAATAAATTGTAATCAGTTGTATAAGGGGTGGGATTGTAAACATAACAGTAAAGAGCTGTTTTGGGAAAAGTCTTGGAGAGAATCTAAGCAAGGGAGAGCGACTGGTTCCTCAAATTACTGGAAATTTAGGAAATTATTGTACGCCCATCAGCAGAATGTTACATGCTAATAAACTGCGTAATACATGCTTACACTAAGCATGCTACACACCTACAGCTAATGGAGAAACTAAAAAGAATGTGTTCTTTAATTTTCTACAACCACCCATTTATAAAGCACCTATCAGAGTCCTAGAGAAACTCTATCTTATCTCTTAAAATAAGGTCTCAGAAAATAAATATCAACTAATCAGAGACCAAGAGAGGTGATGTGATGATGCCGAAGATTGCATTGAAAAATAACCTAGCAGATCCGTTTACGATGACATTGCGATTAAAAGTTTCTGAGAGGCATTTGGAGAGATTTGAGATGAAGGGCAAGTCTCATATGCTTTAGAGTGAGTGAGAAATTATTAAGAAAAATGTCCTCAAAGCATATAATATTTTTATTCTATAAAAAGCATATAATGTTTTTTGAATTATAGTGAGGAAGCATTTTCCTTGGTGATTTCTAAAAAAAAAAAAAGCAAAAAAAAAAAATGATGGGGCTCTTTTATTATGGGGTACTATTATTCGATATTTGAAATAACGCTAATTGAGGCAAGTTAAACCCGCAAACCTATTACTAAAAGGAAAAAAAAAATTCACTGGGAAAAGAAAAAAAAGTTTTACAGTGACTGATGACTAATATATAATAGTTTTTATTCACTTATTAAATGCTAAATTGCAGCCTGTAATCAAGCGCAGAATGCACCAAATTTATAAAACCATTCATTAATAGACAAATGAGACAATTACTCATGCTATAAATGCTTCTAGTTTTTTAACTTAATGTATTCATATAATGGTTAGTAGTTATAAATATACATGCCTCTTGACCGCTGTCTTCATCTTCTTTATCTTCTTCAAAGATTCAGGTCAGTTTTTTTTTTTTTTTTTTTTTTAAGTGTCTAATGTTAAGGATTGAGGAAACACTTATACTTTAAGTTTACCATAGCGTTTCTCTTTTAACGTGTTCGGCTCCTTTTGATTTAATGAAATTAGTTTTTACCAAAGTAATGCGACTAAAAACTTGGTAAAACGGAACATATATACATGCGACGAGTAGAAGAAGAGAAACATAAGTGAAAAATAATTATTTGAATCTAGAAGAATTGGTTAGGTTAAGTCAAAAGCTGTTGTTCTTATAAAAAGGAATGTGATAAATGGACATGTATGATATTTTTAATTTGTTACATATTAAAAACAAATAAAGATTAAAAATGTAAACAGAAAATGGCAGTGAAAAGCTTGTAAAGAATATTAAGTACATTAGGCAAAGATAGCACAATTTCTATGTTATAAACTGAAAAGTTTAAGATATTAAGTAGAATTAATTATTTAATTAATTAGGATTCTCCCTCTAATTTTTATATCGTCGTTTTCTTTTAAAAGAATCAAAGGTCATGGTCGCATAACAACGATAGAACTTGCCAAAGAGGATGCGAAGAACAATATTTGGTATCAAGAGTCACTGGAGATTGCCAAAAAGAACCTAAAACACCAACTGGAGTGTGTTACTGCTACATAGAATTTTAATTCCAAAACTTGATTTATAGTGGTTATCAATTATTACTTGTAACAACTGTTTATGTTCTACCTGCAACATAATTTGTCACTATATTTTCGTAGAAATAAAATTGTGTTCTAATTTTTGTTTCAAAATAGGTGGAGAACTGCCAATTCCAATTTTCTGTCCATTTTATTTGTAAATTTCTCTGTCTAACCAATTATTTACTGACACATCATCCCCTCCATAAATGGCACAAACGGAACAACAAAATTCTATTCTAATTTTTGTTTCAAAATAGGTGGAAAACTGTGAACTCAAATCCCCTATCTATTTTACCTGTCAATTTCTCTGCCTAATCAATTATTTACTGACACATCATCCCCTCAATAAATGGCACAAACGGAATAATATAAATTGATAGATACAATCGACAGGGAATTTGGGTTTTAGAACTACCAAAGTATACTGCTGCTATGTGTTATTTTTTTCTCTTTTTTAATAACTTTTGCTATGTATTAAGATGAAGGGCATGTCTCATATGCTTTAGAGTGAGTGAGAAATTATTAGGAAAAATGTCCTCAAAGCATATAATGTTTTTATTCTAAAAAAAAAAGCACATAATGTTTTTTGAATTATAGTGGGGAAGCATTTTCTTTGTTGATTCCTTAAAAAAAAAAAAAAAAAATGACAGGGCTCTTTTATTATGGGGCAATATTATTCGATAATTGAAACCAACCTGTAAAGCTAATTGAGGCCAGCTAAACCCTCAAACCTTATTACTAAAAGGCAAAATAAAATTCACTAGGAAAAGGAAAAAAAAAAAAAGGTTTACAGTGACTGATGACTAAAATATAATAGTTTTTTATCAACTTATTAAATGCTAAATTGCAGCCTGTAATCAAGCGCACAATATACCAAATTCATAAAACCATTCATTAATAGACAAATGACACAATTACTCATGCTTTAAATGCTTCTAGTTTTTCAACTTAGTGTATTCATAAAATGGTTAGGAGTTATAAATATACATGCCTCTTGACCGTTGTATTCATCTTCTTTATTTTCTTCAAAGATTCAGGTCAGTTTTTTCATTATTTGAATCTCGAAGAGTTGATTAGTTTAAGTCAAAAGCTTTTGTTCTTATAAAAAAATAATATTCACAAATAAAGATTAAAAATGTAAATAAAAAATTTCATTTCGCTTTTAATAAGTATCAAAGATTTGACTTGTTCTAGAAAATTTTATAAAAGTTGAAAGACAATTGAGTAAATACGTAAAAGCAGCTTTTGAAATTAATTAAGCATAAACAACCTAAAAAAAGTCATTCCAAAAACCTTAAAAAATGTTATATCGCTTGTTTCTTTTTCCTAAAATTTCATATAATTGAAGTTCAAGGTATTAAGTAGAATTAATTATTTAATTAATTGGGATTGTCCCTCTAATTTTTATATCGTCGTTTTCTTTTAAAAGAATTAAAGGTAATTGTTCATTTACTCGATATGCGACCATGCTACAACGATAGAAGTTGCCAAAGGAGATGCGAAGAAAAATATCCAGCATCAAGAGTCACTGGAGATTGCTAGAAAGAACCTAAAACACTAGCTGGAGTGTGTTACTGCTACATAGAATTTTGATTCTCAAACTTAATTTATAGTGGTTATCAATTATTACTTGTAACAACTGGTGTGTGTTCTAATTTTTGTATCAAAATAGGTGGAGAACTCCGAACTTAAATTTGCTATCCATTTTATCTGTCAATTTTTCTGTCTAGCTAATTATTTATTGACACATCATCCACTCAATAAATAGCACAGACAGAACAAAATAAATTAATAGATATAATAGACAGGGGAGGATTTGGGTTTAAGAACTACCAAAGTACTGCTGCTATGTGTTATTATTATTATTTTTCTCTTTTTAAACTATTTCTATGTATTACAAAAATGGCAGTCGGTAATGGGTGCCTGTTCATATTTTCCCAGAATAATGGTATGTTAAATTTCAAGAAAATGTTTTTTTTGTAATTATAATCAAAAGCACACAACCTTTGCCCATAAATAGTGTTTGATAGATTACATATTACTGAATATTATGACTCCCAAACATAAGATTGAGATTCATATGTTGCCATTTTGTCCCATTGTCTTAAATACTAATACTTTTGTGAAAGACCATAAGATTTATATGTCCATTTTTCCTTTCTATAAAGAAAAAGGATGGAGAGAAGTTTAATAATAAGAATCGATGTTTATGATATTGTGAGAAATAAAGTATTGTATTTTTTATTAATAAAAAGGATATTATTTTTGTTCTCCATAAAATTGTTTAGTTAAGAGATTATTTTTAGTACAATAAAAATGTGAAATCGTGTTTAGTTATAATTATTAATTAATATTTTTATAACCCTATTGATAAGTATTAGAAAATGAAAACAAAAAAAGAAAAATAACTTTGAATCGTTTTCTAATTCCTTCAAATAAGCATTATCACTGTTTTTTGCTTTTGTTTTCGTTTTCAAAATATTTGCTAAACAAACATGATTTGCAGATCGTTTTTATTTTTATGCCTCAAAATACGTGTAAAAATGTTTTCAGAAACAAGTAAAACTAACTCCAAACGCACTCTTAAAATTTTTGTTTAATTAATTAGATAATGTTCTAATTAATTAAAAAACGCAAATGGGTCAATATTATATATAGATTTATATATATAATTATTTACTTAGCAAGGTCAAAATATAAACCTCATTATCTTATCTTGAGATGCGCAAGAAGTCATAATTTTCATGTATCTTGTCGTCAAAAAGGAAGATGCAGAGAGTGAAAGAAGGGTTGTACAGTGTCCAAGGACGTCTTTGTCTTGGCGCATTTTATTTTTTTTTATTTTTTATTTTTTTATGTTCTTCTTTATGCTAAAGATCCTGTGTTGGCTTGTTAATTTGACAACTAATGGGATCTGAGAAAACAATGAAAACGGTTGTTCTTGGGTTATTATAAACATAATATTAATTATATATAATTGAAATTAAATCAAGTCCCTTAAGTTTCATTACGGGCCACAGGATATATAAAGTGGCGAAAGAAATGAGGGCCAGATAACACTAATAGTTTTTCTTTTTTTATTCGGCCAAAAAAAAAATGTACAATATATGTTAATCACGTATGTATATCAGAGTTTCCATTTTTCAAAACATTAGGTACGTTTGATAACGTTTTTAAAATAATTTTATTTTCAATACAGAAGTAAAAATAAGATTATTTTGAGGATCATTTTAGAATTGATTCTGAAATTGTATTTGGCTGGTTTTTTAAGAGATTATTTTGAATTTTAAAAAATGAAATCATATTTGGTTATAATTATTAATTAATATATTATAACATTGTTGATAAGTTCTAAAAAATAAAAACAAAAAAAAGAAAATAACTTTTAACCATTTTTTAATTTCTTTACAAAAATCATTCTCATTGTTTTTTTGTTTCCATTTACGTTTTCAAAACATTTACTAAACAAAAACCTTAAGGTTTTTTTTTTTTTTTTTTTTTTTTTTAAAGTAAAAAGGAACGACAATAAAAGTTACACCTAAATGTACAATATGTCGTCGATGAATATCTCTAAACTTAAAGGTTTAAGTAGATTGCAGAAAAAGGAGGACAAAAAATATACACACCTTGAAGAAAATTTGTTTGATCCTGTGGACGCTGTTTCTAGAGGATTAATTCCTGGAGAATGATCAGTAATCGAGCTCTTTTTAGTAAATATGAATAAGGGAGTGGGTTATATGGTGAGCTTCCTATAGAACTCTCACGTTTATATATGCGTCATGTTGGGAGTGGCTTCAAATTAATCCCACGTGTTAATTTAGTATTGGGCCCAAGGCAGATGTCTCTCATTAAGGGCTGCCGCTTGTTTTTTTTCGGGAGTAGCATATTTATATAAGAAATGTCTTCCATCCACTATTTACCTGACTGATCCGGCAGAAGACATTATACAAGAGTTATACTAAATTGTATAACTACCGTACGTAAATATATAAGACATATAATGAATTGTACAACTTGTCATACAACTTATATATCCTTACAATTATACAACTTCCATATGCTAAATTGTACAAGGCATATGTTTAATTGTACAACATATAAATATACAAGACTTATACTTAATTGTACATCTTTACATGTAAATATACACGATTTATGCTGAATTATACAACCGCCGTTTCAATCCGGAAAATAGTAGGTGCCGGTTTAAAGACTTTGCCTATATATATATATGCTGGCCTACGATCGTGAGGGATAAGAGTGTGTATAGCAACCGCACAGTTTGGCTATCCCTATTAATACACAGTTTTCTCTTTTTTATTTTTTTGAGTGAGATTTGATCAAAGAATTTAATTTTTTGATATTTAGTATTCTTGCTTTTGGGTTGAGAGATTTTGGGTGTATTCATAATTTTGGTGGTGAGAGATATTTGACAAGTTTTTGTAATCTCCTTTGGTTGTAGTGAAATTTCTTTGTTGTTTCTGTTCGTGGACATAGGCCAAAAGTCGAACCACGTTAAATCTCTTTGTCTCTTGGATTTTTCTATTATTCATATTTTGTTTTGAATCCGTTTAATTTGACGTTTGGCACGAGCTTTGGTTTATTCGTCAAATTATTTTTTGGATTTATGACTTCCACAATGACGACAAAGTATGAAATTGTAAAATTCAAGGGGAAGAATGATTTTAGTCTTTGGCGTGTCAAGATGCGAGCCCTATTAGTTCAACAATGGTTGCATAAGGCGCTAAATGACAAGGAGGCTTTACCGGTAACGTTGTCATATGATGCGAAAGAAGACCTCTTAGAAAGGTTACACAATGTTATTCAGTTGTCGTTGGCAAACGAGGTGTTGGGCGAGGTTATTGACGAGACTATTGCTGTTGGGTTGTGGCTTAAGCTTGAAAGTTTGTATATGACTAAGTTTCTCACCAATTGGCTCTATCTGAAACAATGTTTGTACATCTTTGCATGTCAGAAGGTACATCTATTCAAAGTGATCTTGATGAATTTAATAGAATTATTCTGGATTTGAATAATATTGATGTGAAAATTGATGATGAGGATCAGCCATTAATTTTGTTGTGTTCTTTACCTCGTTCATATGAGCACTTTATTGATACTATGTTATATAGTAGAAACACTATTTCTTTGGAAGGTGTTAAGGCGTCTTTGAATTCTAAAGAACTGACGAAAAATGTGTCTGAAAATTGGGATGAAAATCAATCAGGTGCTTTAGTTGTTAGAGGTAGAGGAATTGAAAAAAGCAAAAACAAAAATAGTGAAAAGTCTAAAAATAGAAAAGGCAACTGCAACTATTGTCGCCAACCAAGACATTGGAAAGTTGATTGCCCAAAGCTCAAGGGAAATAAGGAAACTGGTGAAGAAGCATAAGCTAATATTGTTGAGTATTTTGAAGATGATGATTATGTCCTATCTGTGTCTGGTGATTGCGTATGCAATTCTTAAATTCTTGATTTTGGATGTTCTCAACATATGTGCCCTAATAGATATTGTTTTATTGACTACCAGTCTATTGATGTGGGTGTTGTCTTTATGGGAAATAATATGTTCTGTAGAGTTTCTGGTGTTGGAACAGTCAAAATTAAGATGTTTGATGGCAGAGTTACAACTTTGACTAATGTTAGACATGTGCCAGATTTGAAAAAAAGTCTTGTTTCTTTGGGAACTCTCGAAGCACAATGTTATAGGTATTCTGCTGAAGGTGGAGTTCTGAGAGTTAGTAAGGGAGCTTCTGTGGTGATTAAGGGAGAGTTGCATAATGGCCTCTATTTTCTGCAGGGTAGTACAGTTGTTGGTGCTACTGCGGTCACATCTTGCTTAGATCCAGATTTTAGGATCACTCGTTCATGGCATTTACATTCGGGTCATGTGAGTGATGTAGGGGCGTCAATTTTGCTGTTTGTTGATGACTATGATGGTGTGTAATTTTGTGAGAGTTACGGGTTCTGCGAGAAGAAGATAGTGAGACACCGCACTATTTGGGATTTGTCACAACAGTTGTTAGTCACAAATAGTATGAATTCAGCACTCTTAGGGAAAGTTTGTTGTTTGCTTTCTAAATTGGTTTTTCAGCATGTTTTTTGGTTAGATCTCCATCAACTGCATTTGTTTGCTTTCTAAATTTGTGAGTTGTATTGTACGTGATGAACCGTGTTTTAAAAATATTATCATAATCTCATGGCAAAAATGTATTGTCAAAATCCAGATTGAGATTCTCTCTTTCTTTCTGTCACCCCACGTATAATTTGACACGTCATTCAAAAGCAAAATCTTCTAACAGACCTCTACAAACGGACGTTAAAGGTAGGAAGGAAGTAAATTCCATCAACCAGCAAAATAATAAAAATAAAATAAAAACTAATACATTTATGGACGAAAGCCGATTAGCCTAAGTACCAATAACACCAATAACACAACATATTATTTTTTCTCGTGCTTACTGAGTTTCAACAGTTCAACCTTATTCTTAAAAAAAATAAAAAAGTTAACCTTATTCCTAACTTTAATTATGAATCATTTATAGAGGATTAATTCGTATATAGTGACTATATCAATAGATAACACAAATTTTATGAACATAATTGTTTTGTAATTTTAAGAGTGTAATTCTAAATTTATAGTTGAATAATTTAGAATTAATAAATTTTTTATATTAATTAAGGTTTTAATTAATTTTTAAAATTATTGAAGCTTAAAATTATAATGTCTATAGTTCATTTCAACGGCTTCATAAGATTAATATGAACTATATATCATATTGGGTTATGTTTATTAATTTAGAATTGAGAATTCTAAATACACATATTAATTAATTTAATTAATTAATTTAAAATTTTTTAAATTAATATAGATAAATCTAATCATTTTTATACAGAAAGAGAGAAATTTTCTTACCCTCTCAATCTCTCCACATCTCTCATTTATATATATATAAAAGGTGAAGGAGGAAAGTTTCCTCCGAAACAAAAAAAGTTCACATAAAGCAAAACAAAATACGGACAACAGCACCTACAGTGGGAGTTCCAGAAAAGGAACTGCCCAGAAAAATTGAGGATGAGGAAAAAAAATATATATGTTCCTCATGAAAAAGAAAGAAAAAGCTGCACGTAAAAAAGAAAAAACAAAGAAAATAGAAGAGAAAATGACTGCAGAGAAATATTATATACTTTTGAAAAAAGTAAGTGATAATTATAGGTGATTTTTTTATTTATTCATCTCATGTATTGAAAAATCTATTAGAACGCACACTCATCTAAGTTCACGTTGATCCAGAAATACGTTAAGAAAGAACTGTAGTATTTTTAAAATTTAAAGTTTAAAACGGTATTGGAGGAGTTTAAGATTAACATCCTAATTGAGCGACGGTAAATTTTTTTTTCTTCTCTTTAATACCTTTTGTAGTTAAATTAATAAGAAATAATAATCGTATTAAATTTTTAATTCATGTGATTCGATTGATACTACGCTTCCTCATATTTTTTCTTTTTTTGAAAATCAGGTTTTAGAAAACAGCCTTTGCTTCCACATTTCCTACTGTGCTCACATATGTAGTTGTATATGTTATATATCTGCAATTTTTGGCATACAGTGGATGGACGATTTTGAGGCTTTTCAATCAGCAATAACTTCAGACGAATCTTAAACGTCGACTTTAACTCAAGAGCCTCGCCCTCGTACTAGATGACTTCTCTAAGAATCTACGTTCATTTGGTGTTTCTGCTGTTTCTGGTGCTTGAATGGATGACTTTCTTTAAGGCGATCGAAGCAAGTGCTGAGGAGTACATGGGAGAATTACAAGTAAATCCATGAAATATCTCGCACATTTCTCTATAGAACTTCTGGTTGGCGATAGAATGCCATGGCAAATTTGATGATTGAATAATTGTTTCCAAATTTTTTTGGGTTGTTTCTACAGGGTTGCATCCATAAGAGATGGGAAGAGAAGCTACGGTTGGAGGAAGAATGCAGGAAGGAGAACTGAAAATGGATAGATTGAGGAAGGACATGGAGAAATCAAGGGGGGAAGGAAACTGTGACCTCGTTCATTTCACTAATTAGAATTTTTCTACAGTAAAAAGCTCTTAGAAACAATCATATCTAACTTTTTTGATACAGTAAAAAGCTCTGACATAAAGTCACATCTCAACTTGAATTAAAAACTCGACTCAGCGAACTAAACGGGCCCTGTGTGTGTTTGGGGCTGTTTTTGAAAACGGTTAACGTATTTTCAAAAGTAAAAAATGAAGAAAATGAAATGACATTTGTTTAGCAAATATTTTGAAGACGAAAGCAGTGACAATGGTTTTTGTGAAGAAATTAGAAAATAGTTGAAAGTTATTCACTTTTCTGTTTACATTTTTAAAGGATTTTATCGACAATATTATAATAAATTAATTAATAATTATAACTAAACACGATTTTACTTTTTTATTATACTCAAAACAGTCTTTTAAAAAACCAACCAAATGCAATTTCAGAATCAATCCCATAACGATTCTCATTTCTCAAAATAATTTCATTTTTACTTTTTATTAAAAACAAAATCATTTTACTTTTAAATTATAAACATTCTCATTTTACCTCTTAAACTTTGAATTGTTCTCACTTAACTCTTTCTGTTGTAATTTTTGTTAAAATTAGACATAAAAAAAGAGGTTAAGTGTTGTCATGTGGTTCTTATATATTTGTGTATAACAGAAATTCAAACAGAAACACCACGGATTGCATTACTCTCTTTTTTCTTTTAGTTTTTAACAAAAATTAGAATAAAATGAGTTAAGTGAGAACAATTCAAAGTTTAGAGACAAAGTAAGAATTTTCTCACAAGGCCTAAGGCCCCGTTCAATTCGAGGATTTGAGTTTTTAATTCGAGCTAAGATGTGATTTTATGTGAGAGCTTTTCACTATAGTAGAAAAAGGAAGATGTGACTTTTGAGAAAATTTTTAACTAGAATTGAAAATGCGAAGTGGTCAAATGAACGAAGCTTAAGGGTGGGTTTGGAATTCGTTCTAAAATGATTTTATTTTTTGTATGAAAATAGAAATGAAAATGTTTTCAATCTCAGACAGAAATTATTTTTGAAAATTAGTTTGGTAGTTTTATCAAGATATTATTTTCATTATAAAAAATCATTAATGTCTTTTTCTCTCTCTGCTCGAGAGAGGAAAAAATAAAAATAAAAAATAAAAAATGATTAATTTATTTTTATTCTATTTTACACTAAATTAAAAAATTATTTTTATTTCTGTTTTTATATTTAATTATGTCAACTACCATTTTAAAATTATTTTCACTTTTAAAAAAAACATAAAAAATAAAAATAAGAACAATTCTAAATAAGAGTTTTAAATAGTGCTGGAAGTTCGGGTTGGCGGGCTGCCCGAAGCCCGAATTTTTTCGGGCTCGGGCGGGCAAGCCCATTTTCTGTCCGCCCAAATTTGATTTTCGGGTTCGGGCTCGGGTAGCCCGAATTTTGCATCTTCTCCTTTGCCCGCCGACGTCTAATCGCCGTTTACCGCCGTCCACCGGAATTTTTTTAAATTTTTCTGACCATGCCTGAACTGCCCGGATTGCCTGACTTGAAAAATGCCCGAAAATGCCGTGTGCCCGAAGTGCCCGAAAAATGCCCGATACCCGACTGCGCGAAACTGCCCGAATGCACGTAACGGCTACTTTTTTGAATTTTGCCCGAATTCTACCCGAAAACCCGAGGTGCCCGAACTGCCCAAGTTGCCCGACTGCCCGAATTACCCGAAAACGGCTAGTTTTTTGAATTTTTTCCCGAATTCTGCCTAAAAACGCGACCTGCCCGAGGTGCCCGACTGCCCGAATTACCCGAAACGGCTAGTTTTTTAAATTTTTGCCCTAATTATGCCCGAAAACCCGATCTGCCCGAACTGCCCGAGTTGCCCGACTGCCCGAAAATCAAAAATAGCCGTTATATCCCGATTTTTTAAAAAAAAAAATCATTTTGTAACCCCAAAATTTTCCTATAAATAACCCCCATCCCCCACACATTTTTCTTACTCAAACTCTCTCAAACTCTCTCAATCCCTCTAAATCTCTCTCAATTTCTCTCAATGTCTCTCAATTTCTCTCAATCTCTCTCACAATTTTTCTAAAAACTATCACATTATCCTAAAGCTCTCTCTCTCTCAAATCCATCTTATTTTTTTATAATGGATCCTTTTAGTTATAGTGGTATTCCCGTTAATGCCCAACACAATGTAGAAGAAGGGCAATTTCCCACTAATGAGTTTGTTACGCAGGAATCTACTAATCTGAGCCATGGTGGACGTACTGGAGGTTGTGGTCGCAATAGTGGTGGTGCGTGTGGAGAAGCGGCGAGTGCGACTGCGTCGGTAAGTGTTGCAACCTCCAAGAGGAAATGCAAGCGTACCTCGACAGTTTGGGATCACTTCGACATAATTGACGAGGTGGATAATGAAGGTAACACTAAACATATAGCTCAGTGTAAATATTGTTTATCTAAATTACAAGGTGACACTATTTACGGCACCATACACTTGAGACGACACTCCGAAAAGTGTCTTCAAAAGCTTAGCCAATCTAGCGGACCCGAACTCTGCCAATCACAATTATCTTTTGATCGCGCAGCCAGTGGTCTAACCACTTGGAAATACGATCTGCAAGTAGATCGTATGGAAGTTGCGCGAATGATAGCTGCTTTAGATCAACCACTTAGTTTTGTAGAGCATCCTAATTGGCAATGATATATTAAGGTTGTACACAATCCTAATGCACAGTTCACTTCAAAAACTACTCTTAGGAAAGATTTATTAAAATTATTTAAAAAAGAAAAAGATGCATTAATAAACCTTTTACACTCGACTAGCGGGTGCGTTGCGTTAACGGCAGATATTTGGTCTGCCGTTGCCAATAAAGATTATTTAGCTGTAACCGGACATTACTTTAAAGGATTGGATTTAGATAAGAGAATATTCAGTTTTAAATGTGTTCTAAGATCACATAACGCGGATTTAATATATAACACAATTTTAAATGTAATTGATGAATTTAGATTAAGAGATAAAGTAATGGCTATAACATTAGATAATGCTAGTGCCAATACAAAAGTAATTGAATTCTTTGAAAATGATTTAAGTCTATTCGGTGACGGTACTATTTTCCACCAACATTGTGCATGTCATGTAATCAATTTAATTGTTAAATCCGGTTTAAAAGAAATGAGTAATCACATTAAAAGAATTAGAGATAGTCTTGCATGGATTCAAGGTAGTAACCAAAGACAAGAAGATTGGTTTAGGTTCTTACAAGCATTAAATATACCTCCTAGAGCA